>NW_007234799.1:0-1104 GCF_000164805.1 Carlito syrichta
CAACTGAATTAATGAGCTGACTTAACTAGCTAGCCATGTGGCTAGAGAGCTTATTTAACAAGCTACCTACCTAGATAGTCAGCTGGCTAGTCTGCTGACTTAACTAGCTGACATAACTAGCTAGCTAGCTGAATTAACTAGCTGACAAATGACTAGCTACCTATATAGCCAGCTGACTTAACGAGCTGACAGAAATAGATAGCCAGCTGGTTAGTCAGATCACTTAACTAGCTGATTTAACTAGCCGGCCAGCTGGCTAGCCAGTTGACTTAACTAGCTAGATACCTAGCTAGCCAGCTGGGTATGTAGCTGGCTTAATTAGCAAAATTAACCACTAATCCGGCTGGGTAGATAGCTAAATTTACAAGCTAGCTACCTAGCTAGACAGCTGTCTACTCATCTAACTTAACTAGTTGACTTAACCAGCTAGCCAACTGGATAGCCGACTGACTCATCTAGTTGTCTTAACTAGTTATACAGCTGGCTAGCCACTGTCTTAACTAGCTCGCTACACTCCTGTCCACTTGGTTAGACAGTTGACTTAATTAGCTAACCAGCTGCTTAGCCAGCTGACTTAAATAGCTCACTACTTAGCTAGACAGCTAGTTAGCCAGCTGAATAAACCAGCAAATTAATTAGCTGGCCTGTTTGCTAACATCTGAATTAACAAGCTTGCTACCTGGCAAGCCAGCTGGCTAGCCAGCTGACATAACTAGCTAGCTACCTAGCTAGCCACCTGGCTAACCAACTGACTTAAATAGCTGGCTTACTAGCTAGTCTTGTACTCAACTAGCTAGCCAGCTGACTTAACTAGCTGAATTAACTAGATGTCTTACTCGCTATCCAGATAACTTAACTAGCTGACTTAAATAGTTATATTCCTAGCTAGCTATCAAGCTTGCCAGGTGACTTAACAAGCTGACTTAACTAGTTAGCTAGCTAACATAACTAGCTGATTTAACTAGCTGACTTAACAGATTAGCCACCTGGTTAGGCAGCTGACTTAACTGACTGACTTAACAAGCTAGCCACCTGGCTTGCCAGCTGTCTTAACTAACTACCTACCTAGATAGACAGTTGACTAGCTAGCTGACATGGTTAGCT
>NW_007234800.1:0-6266 GCF_000164805.1 Carlito syrichta
CATGAGTGAGGCAGAGAGATAAGGAGGTCAGCCCAATTTACCCTGAGGATAAAGTCCAATGGCAAAAACCTTATGTCCACACAACTTGTAAATGAATATTCTTAGCATATTAGTCATAATAGTCAAAAAATGAAAAAAAAATTCATCAACTGAATATTCAACTAACATCAACATTTATCCTAACCAAACATTACTTTAAATTTTCCTTCAGGAAATGCAAAAAATATCTTTCTTGTTACTTACTCTTCTTTCTGTTTCCTTATTTTCACATTGATACAGTCTTTCTTGTAATCGATCATGTTCATTGATTAACTCTTCATGTTTCTCTTCTAGCAGAAGTTGCTGCTTTTCTCTCTCAAGACATTGGTCTTGGATGTTAATGATCATCTTTTGTTGATTGCCAGCCTTGCTGTGAATCTCATTCAGTAGCTGTTGAAACAGCGTATTTTCTCTTTGTAGCTGTGATAATTTTTCTTCTGCAGCTTTCTGCTCTACGATGTGTTTGTTCACTTTACCTTGCTCACGCTGATACCTTTCTTCAATTTCCTTCATCTGATGCTGAGTTTGACTGAGGGCTCTCTGCACACATTCTAAAGCCAACGTTTTTTCTCTGAGAGCATCTCTGGTGTGGTGGAGTTTCACTGTTAAGATACTGACTTTGGACTGTAGTTGAGAAAGACTCCTGTTGCTGCCTTGTAAGCCAGATACATCAAAATGTCTTTTCTCCTGTGAATGAAACCACTCACCACTTTTTCTCTGGGGAGCAGGTGCTAGGTCTCTCTTTGAGGGCTCACTTTGACCATGATCGTGCAGAGCAGCAGACAGGCTGAAATGGTCTAAATCGACTTCTGTTTCTAGTCTTTCCTGTTTGTGTTCTCTTTCTTCAGCTTAGGATTCAGTATTATATCTTCAGCTGAAAGAACAGTGATCTGTTCCCTAGACTGGGAAACTTTCTGTGTTGATGTTTCCTCATAGAGTTTGATAGTCTTTTTGAGGTTTGCATTCTTTTCTTCTACAATTTCAATGTCGTTACAAAATTTCTTTTCCTTTTCCTGATTCTGACTTTTCATTTTTTCTACGTCCAGTCTTAGTGTGACAATTTCTGTCTTCACATGCAAATTTCATGCAACAGATCTTTTTCCTTTTCACGACAGTTAGAAGTCTAAGTAAGAGAAAGGAAACTTTTAGCCAGCACTCAATAAAAATAACTTGGAAATTTTCTTTGAAATTAAAGAATAACCCGTAGTTTTGTACATGAAAGTGTTGACATCAGTGGATAGATAACTGGAGAAAAGTTGAATCAAAACCTCAAACCTTATAAACCATAAGTTCCCACAAGGTCAAAAATGTTGATGAAGACAGTGAATCCACACGAGTAAAAAAGAGACCATTAGAGAATTTTGAGAATCTCAGGATTAGAAGAGTCTTTTTCTGAATTATAATAAACCCACAGGCATAAATTAAAATATTAAGACATTTGACTACATTAAAAAATTGAGTTTACACTCTGATGTCTAAGCAATATACTAGCCCTCCATAAGAGTCTTAGCTGTGTGCATATTTGGGGAGATGAAATTTTCCAATGTCTTTAAAGTTTCTTTTCCCTGGGAATGGTCTATTAACATTGTACCTTGCTAATGTTTTATGTCAGTTATAGAAATTACATGTATTGATGAATGATAAAATTAAGGGCCCTCACTCTAAGTGGTGCTACATACAAACATCAATTAACTCATTTAGTTATTACAGCTCTGAAAAGGAGATGTTAAACATAAAAGCCAGCTCCTGGTCCTACTTGTAGTGCACCTCCACCAAATCATAGTTACTTATGTGGGGTAAATGTAGAAATACTAAAGAAGACTTATGTTTCAAAACGCTAAGATAAAGTTTATATATCTCCTCTTAGAAAATCATGAGATTAATTTCTATCACAATAACTTTAGTTTCTCATGTTTGAAGCAGTAATAAATATGAAATAGGGGGAAAGACATGGAACTATTTTACTTGGGAACAAAATACGTATCAAGAAATTATCACTAAGTTTTTATTATAGCATATCATTATTTTCCGAAGCTCTTAGAACTGAAATAAGGTACTACTGATGTGATGAATTTATAATAACTCAGTATAGCTATGTGTTGCTTTTTTTTGAAGATGAGATAACATTTTGGATTTTATTCCTAAATTATATGTAGGATATATACATATAAACTCAAAGGAAAATTATAAGCAATACTGATGAAATCAAGATAGCAATATAAAGATTTTACCAAAGATTATGTTTCCTCACTCAAGTCATTTCAGACGGTCTTTGATTCCATATCTGCTGTTCTCAGAGTCAGCTCAACTTGTTTTGCTTCAAATTCTTTCTGATATTGCTCTTCTTTTTGTCTTAAAGATTCCTTAATTTGTTTATATAATATATCAGTATCTCTTCTTGTTTTGAGGGGAATCTGCAGTTAAATATACTTATCTTAACTTTCCTTTCATTAAAAAATAAAACGCTCAGAGACGGGGCAAGATGGCGACGGCATAGGTGAACTGGTGATATTCTCTGAATGTGAGTTCCCAAAAAGGCTATTACTTCGCTACCCCCATCCCCCAGTCCACCACCAACCGTGCTGGGGTCAGGCCCAGGAACTTCAGTCCCATGCAAGGCCAGATATTGCGCCCCCCCACTGCTGCCATTCTACTCGTGTGTGGAAGTTTCCGGTCCCAGCCCCCTCCAGATCCCTCCCCGGCTGCATTGTCTCCAGCCCGGGCACCCGGCATCAAGCCGCCGGTCACACAGGGAGGCTCTGGGCACCCGCCCCTCAGAGATGCTGGTTCCATTTCTGGCTGAAGTCCTCTGTAGGGTCCCAGCGCCACTCTCGCTGTTTAGAGCCTGCCCTTTGGAACTTTGGAGCGCTGGAACTCCGGGTCCACCCTGGCTGAGGCACTCAGCGTGAGACCCCAAATCAGAGGACCCAGACAAGCGGAGAGAAAAACAGACCTGCTTAAACTGCCTTGCCATTCTCCAGGCAGAGACTTCCATTGCCCTGCCCACCTATCAACAAACTTTACCTCATTTCCTAAGGCCAGGTATTGCAGCGTGCGGGGAAGTTTTGGGTCCCTGCTCCCTCCAGCTCTCTCCCCCACCCGGCACCCGGCACCGCAGGTCGCACAGGGAGGCTCTGAGCGCCTGCCCCTCAGAGACACCGGTTCCATTACTGGCTGAATACTCTGTAGGGTCCCAGCGCCACTCTCGTCATTTACAGCCTGCCCTTTGGAACTTTGGAGCTCTGGAACTCCAGGTCCACCCTGGCTGAGGCACTCAACGTGAGACCCCAAACCAGAGGACCCAGACAAGCGGAGAAAAACAGATCTGCTTAAACTGCCTTGCCATTCTCCAGGCAGAGACTTCCATTGCCCCGCCCACCTAGCAACAAACTTTACCTCATTTCCTAAGGCGGAACCAAAACAGGTATTGCAGCATGCGGGGAAGTTTTGGGTCCCTGCCCCCTCCAGCTCTCTCCCTGGCTGCATTGTCTCCAGCCCAGCACCCGGCACCGCCGGTCTCACAGGGAGGCTCTGAGCGCCCGACCCTCAGAGACACCGGTTCCATTATTGACTGAAGTACTCTGTAGGGTCCCAGCACCACTCTCGCCATTTACAGCCTGCCCTTTGGAACTTTGGAGCTCTGGAACTCCGGGTCCACCCTGGCTGAGGCACTCAGCGTGAGACCCCAAGCCAGAGGACCCAGACAAGCGGAGAAAAACAGATCTGCTTAAACTGCCTCGCCATTCTCCAGGCAGAGACTTCCATTGCCCCGCCCACCTAGGAACAAACTTTACCTCATTTCCTAAGGCCAGATATTGCAGCGTGGGAAGCTTTGGGTTCCTGCTCCCTCTGGCTCTCTCCCCAGCTGCATTGTCTCCAGCCTGGCACCTGGCACCGCCAGTCACACAGGGAAGCTCTGGGCGCCCGCCCCTCAGAGACACTGGTCCCATTCTTGGCTGAAGTACCCTGTGGGGGGCCCAGAGCCACTCTTGCCGCCCACTGCCTGCCCTTTGGAGCTTTGGAGCTCTGGAACTCCGGGTCCACACAGGCTGAGGCACTCAGTGCAAGACCCCAAGCCCGGGGACCCAGACAAGATCTGTGGAGAAAAACAGATCTGGGTAAACTACCTTGCTATTCTCCAGGCAGAGACTTCCATTGCCCCGCCCACCTATCAACAAACTTTACCTCAGTTCCTAAGGCAACAGCGCAAAACAGGAGACAAAGCCCCACCCCTATGCTGCAACGAAAAACAAAAGGGAGAGGCTGGAATTTGAGATCACAGAAGTGGCTCTAGTCTGATCGCTTATTTTGACTTATGATTTTATAATTGAAACTGTTGGTCTAGATTACATTTGGTGTTTACCTTCTGACTTATACTGTTTCTTGATTTTTTTGGCCTGTCTCTGTTTAGCTATCGGTATTCTTTAGGGAATCTTTCTTACTTGTCTTTTTTCACTTCTTCCCAGCCCTGTGTCTCTCTCTCACCTGATAGTTGGTATGTATATCTGTTTTCCCTCTTGCACTTCTCTCTTTAGCTTATTTTGACTTATGATTTTATCATTGTAACTGTTAGTTTAGATCACGTCTGTTGTTTACCTTCTGATCTACACTGTTTCTCGATTTTATTGACCTGTGTCTGTGTAGCTATCAGTACTCCTTAAGGAATCTTTCTTATGTGTCTTTCTTCACTTCTTCCCGATCCTGTGACTGTTTTTCACCTGATAGCTGGTATGTATATCTGTTATCCCTCTCGCACTTCTCTCTTTCACTTATTTTGACTTATGATTTTATCATTGTAACTGTTGGTTTAGATCACGTTTGTTGTTTACCTTCTGACTTACACTGTTTCTCGATTTTATTGCCCTGTCTCTGTGTTGCTTCAGTACTCTTTAGTACTATGTAGCTATCAGTACTCTTTCTTACGTGTCTTTCTTCACCTCTTCCCAGCCCTGTGTCTCGTTCTCACCTGATAGTTGGTATGTATATCTGTTTTCCCTCTCACGCTTCTCTCTTTCTAACTCCCTATTGACCCCCCTTCCTCCATTATTTTCCTCTTCTATATGCCCCCCTTTTAAATCTAGGGACCAAGACTGCATACTGCTGAATAGACAGACTGTATAGCAGAGGGAAAAGTGAACAAAGCCAGAAGACCCTCATAAGGAAGAACAGGTCATTGCAGAAGAGAAATAAAAGAAACCCCACCTTCCCTCAAAAACAGAATTGAAGAGGGGGAGGGAAAGGGGAAAGGGAGAAAAATCTACAGAAATGAAGAAAAACCAAAAGAAGAGTATGGGTCTCTCCCAGACGCCTGGGAGAGCAGACATTGAGAAAACTGACTTTGGAATACAAACAATGAAAAGTCCCCAGAATGAAGCGTCTCAAAATGCAAATGTAGATATCAAAACAATAATGGAGAGATTAAAAAGAATTGAGGAGACACAAGAAGAAACTAGGAAGGAGCTGATATCTGAGATAACAGTAATAAAGAATACTATGAATGAAATAAATAACAAATTGATAAGCATGGAAAGCAGAATTACCCGAGCAGAAGAAAGAATCTCAGAGCTTGAGGACCAAAATATAGAAATAACCCAAACTCTTAAAAACACAGAAAATAAGCTCAAAAAGACTGAACAAAACCTTCAAGAGATGAGTGACTACCTCAAGAGGCCTAACCTAAGAATAATCGGACTCCCTGAGGCAGAAAGAGAAACAGAGACCACATTGGAACAAATTTTCCACGAGATCATTCAAGAAAATTTCCCTTATCTAATCAGTGATACAAAAATTCAAACACAAGAGATTCAGAGAACCCCCACAAGACAACAAATGAGAAGACCAACTCCTAGACACATAATAATTTGCCTAAATAAAGTAGGCACAAAAGAAAAAATCCTAAAGGCAGCAAGAGAAAAAGGCCAGCTCACGCACCATGGAAGACCAATCAGAATAGCAGCAGATTTATCTGCAGAAACCCTGCAGGCTAGGAGAGCTTGGAGCCCAGTCTTCAAAGTCCTAAAGGATAAACAATTTCAACCAAGAATAACCTACCCAGCCAAGCTAAGCTCATCAGTGAGGAAGAATTAAAATCTTTCCCAGATATCCAATCCCTAAGAACTTATGCAGCCACAAAACCATCTCTACATGAAACACTTAAGAAAGTACTAAACACAGAAGAAAAGGAAAAAAGAACAATGTTCTTCACAAGAGTACAGGGAAAATAATAA
>NW_007234801.1:0-14122 GCF_000164805.1 Carlito syrichta
TGAGTGACCTCACACAGAAACAAAGATCAGAATATCACATGTTCTCACTCATATAATGGACCTTGAACATCCAATGTAATACTATAACAAAATGACTGACGGTACTGGGAAACTATGGGGGGGAGGGGGAGGGGATTAACAGTAGCAAATATCTATCTGGGGCTGGGAAAACACCTCTTATCAACAGGGTGTCTGAATGAAACGTAATTGTACACCTAACCCTTAACTGTACCCCACAAAACTATAATAAAAATACTGATTAATTATAAAAAAAAAAAAAAAAAAAAAAAATTAGCTCTTTTCTAACTCCAGTCCAGAGAAAGCTGGCTCAGAGGTTTTTTTTATGGAATAATATTTAGCCTTGAAGAGGAACGAAGTACTCACTGCAGCCAGACACCATTCACCACTGCATGGGGTGCACAGGTATTTACTTATTCAAGTTTGTTGAGTGCCTACTATGTGCCACTCACTAAGCCAGGTGCTGGAGACCCAAAAAAAAAGTAGCCTGGCTTGGTGGCACACATCTGTAGTTACTTGGGAGGCTAAGGCAGGAGGATCACTTGAGCCCAGGAGTTTGAGTCTTGGCTGGGTAACACAGTGAGGCCCTCATCTCTTTAAAGAAAGAAAGCAAAGTACTGATGCTTGTTACAACGTGGAGGTACCTTGAAGACATTATGCTAAGCAAAATAAGACAGTCACAAAAGGACAGTTATTGTATGATTTCACTTACACGAGGAGTCCAGAGTATTCAAATTCATAGAGACAGAAAGTATAATGGTGGTTGCCAGGGACCAAGAGGAGGGGGAGCAGGGAGTTCCTGCTTAATGGGAACAGAGTTTTAGATTGGGATAATGAAAAAGTTCTGAAAATGAATAGTGGTGATGGTTGCACAATGTTATTGATGTACTTAAGGCTGCTGAAATGTACACTGAAGAATGGTCAAGGTTGGATGCAGTTGATCACACCTGTAATCTCAGAGGTCAGGGAGGCTGAGGCAGGAGGCCAGGAGTTTGAGACCAGCTTGGACAACAGAGGGATACCTGGTCTCTAAAAAGATCAATCAATCCGCCAGACTCACTGGCTCAGTCTGTAATCACAGCACTATGGGAGGCCAAGGTGAGTGGATTGCCTGAGCCCGCAGGTTTGAGACCACCCAAGCAACTTGGCGTGACCTCATCTCTACAACAAATAAAAGATAATTAGCCAGGTGTGCCCATAGTTACTGCTACTTGGAAGGCTGAGGTAGAGGGATTGCCGCAGCCCAGCAGGTTGATACTGAGGTGGCTGTGAGCGTGCCATGGCACTCCAACCTGGGCAACATAATGAGACTCCAACTCAAAAAAAAAAAAAAAATTAATCAATTAGCTGGGTGTGGTGGCACACACCTCTAGTGCTAGCTACTTGGGAGGTTGGGGCAGGTGGATTGCTTGAACCCAGGAGTTTGAGGTTACAGTGGGTCACAGTCACATCACTCACTCCAGCCTGGGCAAAGGAGCAAGACACCATCTCTAAAAATAAATAAGTAGATAAATAAATAATAGTTAAAGGAGTATATTTTTATGTTACTATACGTGTATTTCACCACAACAAAACTTTTTTCGCATGATTTCTTCATGGATTTTCTTCATGCTTGTTTAATTCACCTTCCAATTAAACTAAAGAATAACTCATTGCAATTACTCGAGGCCTTTGGCTAGTGGCATTCTATTTACTTAAGACTGGGTCTATTTAAGGAGTTTTTTAAAGGAGTTTCCAGAATAATTTTCTCAGTTGAGAAACTGGAGAACATTTGAAAACTGTCCTCAGTAAGATGTTTAGTGAAAAATGAAACAGATTCCCCAAGATTCTCGATGCTTCTCCTGAGGCCCGCCCTGGCCAGGTTTCTCTGGTGCCCATCCATGGCTCTAGTTTGGCCCTGGATTATGAAACCATGACCTCATTGGTATAAAAATTCGCTAGGAATTCGAGAAATCAGTGCAGGCAATCACCACTCTGCCCTAGGCCTACAGAATGCTGGCTTCAACCCAAATGTGTACGTCAGCCAGCACTGAAATATGCCTGAGCGCCTCATGGTGAGATCTGAACTCAAGTGTCATCTTCCCAAGCCTGGCTCCTGGTCTTTCCCCAGCTTGCCTTTCTCTGTGCCTGTCTTAGTAGTCCTGACTCCCGACTTAGCCTTCCCACATGTTACCTGTCACCAGTTCTGCAGTTCCTTCCTTCCCATGCACTCAATCCTTATGGAAGACCTGGGAATTCCAGAGCAGGCCTTATGACGTGGCTTTAAGAGACCATGCCATTGAAGAGAGAATAAAGCATCTCTCCACAAGAGGCAACTTGCTCATCGTTAGCCAAATGAACGCCCTCTAATTTGTACTTAACAGAAAAGAGCATTAATAATTATCAGGTACCTGATATGTGCCAAGTAATGTGCCAGCTATTCTCAGATCTTCTGACAAGTTTCTAAGAGCAGGCATTACTGGCCAGGCATGGTGATTCACACCTGTAATCCCAGCACTTTGGGAGGCCACGGTGGGAAGATTGCTTGAATCCAGGCATTGGTGACCAGCCTGGCAAGATAGCGAGACTTCATCTCTACAAAAAAATTAGTCAGGCATGGTGGTATACACTTGGAGTCCCAGCTACTCAGGAGGCTGAGGCAGAAGGATTGCCTGAGCCTAGAAAGTTGAGGCTGTGGTGAACTGTGATGGTCCCACTGCACTCACGCTTGGGTGACAGAGTGAGATCTCTTCGTTAAAAGGGCAAACATTACAAGTACTTCTTATTATTGTTATTATTATTATTATTATTATTATTATTTTGAGTCAGAGTCTCACTCTATCACCCAGGCTGGAGTGCAATGCTACTCTCATGGCCACCACAGCTTCGACCTGCTGGGCTCAGGCAATCTTCCCCCCTCAGCCTTCCAAGTAACTGGAACTACAGGTGTGCACCACAATACCCAGCTAATTTTTTGGTTTGTTGTAGAGACAAGGTCTCGCCATGTTGCCCAGGCCAGTCTCCAATCTGTGGGTTCAGGCAATCCTCTTGCCTCTGCCTCCCAAAGTGCTGGGATTACAGGTGTGAGCCACCATGCCTTGCCTACAATTATTCTTTTTTTTTCACACAGAATGGAATAAAACTTTATTCTTTTTAACTCCACACATAAACAAGATGCAGAAAAAGCTCTTGCCATCTCTGACAGAAGAGCAGAACAGCTCTGTTTCATGAATGACAGCACAATTAAAGCTAAAATAATATAAAAATAATTTGAAAAATCCCTTTAACTGTACACTCTCAAATAAAGCAAGAAAGGTAAACAGCAGTTTCTTTTTTTCTGCTAGCAGAAAAAATGTGTTTCTATTCATTTGGGCTTTGAAGTTCAGTGTACCCCACATCTGTATGCATGTATGTGTGGTGACGTGCATGTAATCTATGCGATGGAAGTAGCCCCTAATCTGTTCATCTATATGCCTAATCATTAAGCTACTTAACAAATTATAACACTATTATGTCACATTGAACAACTTTACATAATTGCTTCTTTGAAATACTAGGAACATCGACACATTTATTTGGTTTGTAAAGGACTGAAATATTACGGTTAATATAACCTAGTTCTTTTTTTTTTTTTAAAGAATATGGTTCTTAATAAATTTATTTTTAGTTCCAGAGTAAATGTCTGTTTTAAAAAATTTCTGAAGCTGACTTGAAGCAGGATGGATATCTTCAGATTTAGCCAAAAATATGACAAGGATTTTGTATCATTTAAAATGTAAAGGATAAGTATCTATTTTGGGGGGGACCTTTGTTCTCAATTATTTTCAGCCAAACTTGCCATGAAGTGTGTTTGTTGAAGTATCTTCACTCAGCCAGCAGAGGGCACTTTAAACACCTCCACGTGGCTTGGGGAGCAAATGCAGATGATGCAGGAACACAGGGTTCATCCAGGATCAGGTAGAGCCCTGCAGGTTTCTTTTTTGAAATTCACAAAATTATCGAAAATATGCACTGGGCTACAGGGTTTCATTTGGAAAAGTCATGAGCATGTATAGAGAGGTGTATTTATCGGCTGTTGAATTGATCTCCAGCTCACCTCAGTGGTACCAGGCCAGGCCTTTTTACAGGTAGTATAGAATCCATTACCAAATCATTTGGTGGAACTTTTACCTTTCTGATTCTGCATTTACTCTTCTGTCCAAAAGCCTAGGGCAACTGAACACAAGGACAATGCTTCATGTCTCACTTAAGAGTAGAACTTACAGTTCAACCATCAGGAATGGTCTGGGGTGGGATCGCCCCCGTGGGATCTGTTTCCATCCTCCCAGGAGGAGCCGTGGGAAAGGACTGTGCCCCTTTGGTTTGGACAGACTCACTAAGCCTGAGGCTGTGAGTGGCCAGCGGTCTTCTCTTATTTGAAGAAATATAGTGGCTCACATCTGTTTTCACAAGGATGATCACGACATCTTTTCTCATAAGGGCTACAGCAGCGAACCTTGCTTAAAAAGGCTTCCATTTCTGCACAAGGATTATTGTTCTAGAGACACCCTGTGTCTCTTGCATTTCTATCTTTTCTATTGACTTGAGTTTAGCTTCGATAAAGATTAGAAAGGATCGTGTGTGTATGTCTGTGCTCACATGGTTTTTAAAGTAAAATTCTCTCATCCTTAGAGAGATAGAACACTTAGTAAATACACTTTTTTATCTAGTGTTAACAGCCTTTGTCTGCCTTCTGTTAGTCTCCTCTGCCTCTGGCTTACTTCTGTTCTTTGTCCTACAGTTGAGAGATAAAGAGGGGATGGCATCTCCCAGCAGCTGTGCTTGGAGATGGAGATGCACTCAGTGAGTCCTCACCCTAGAAGGATCATAAACTTACTGGCTTAAGTCAACCTAATTATCCCTAAGCTGCCTTGAGTTTTGTGTTTGCTCCCGTGCTTTGTTTTGTTTTAGCTGCACCATATGTGATTCCTTGTGCCATTTTCTTTTGTCTATTGTTTTTCTTGATGAGCCTGAGCTATGGCTTCCTCTTCAGTTCAGCACTATTCAGCCTTTGCTGTTTTCCTCATTTCGCGGGTGTAGGCCTCAGAGAAGAAATGGCAGAAGAGCACAAGGTAGCTGAGGCACATGAGTGAGGACCAGAAGATACTCTGAAAGTGAGAGTGACACTGGTCATGCTGCATCCAGTAGAAGACCAGGTAGTTAATGACACAGCCCATCATCTGTGCGATCTGGGACAAGGTGAGGAACATAGCAAACTTCCAGGAGACTCGGAAACCTGCTGCCCGCAAGGCATAGTAAGAGTACACCACGGCGTGCATGCCACAGTTCATAGTCATGAACAAACCTCCCCTGGCAATCATGTCTTTGTAGAAGTACCAAGAGTACAGGAGCACAGTGATGTGATGGTACCAGTGCAGGAAGATCAGCTCCTGCTTCCTCAGGATAATGAATATTGTATCTCCTAGTTTGGGAGCTTTGCTTAGCACAAATGCAAATGCCCAGAATTTGCTGACAGGTCCATTGTAAAAACTCTGGTCACAAACGGACTGCTTCAGGCCTTTGATCATCAACATGTACACCATATAAGCACCAGTTCGAAGAGCACCAAATATACTGAAGACTGTGAGGGCCAGAGACCAGAGTGCTAACAGTTACTCAGCTCAAACTTGGCCTGTTTGCTCATTAGGTGCCAACCACCAAATATAAAGGCAGCATACAGAGCAGAAAACAGGAAAGATTTCTTCGTGCTTGAATTGTGTCATGCTTTTTAAAATCCTTTTCCCCCTCCCATTTCTCTCAAGATGAACAGACCAGATGTAGTGGCTCACGCCTCTAATCCCAGCACGTTGGAAAGCCGAAGTGAGAGGACCAACCTGAACCTCTCTCTCAGTTCTTCTGCATCCAGTGAATGGCTTCATTCTTGTTGAACTGCTTTTCGAAGTCATATTCTTGCAAAGTCAACACTGACATGTTCATTGGGGCTGGTCTTCGGAGTCGCTACGTGCTCTCTGCATCTCCGCTCCCAGCTCCTCTCTCTGGGACTCGCCTCCTCCCAGCGTCCGCATCCACTGTAGGAGGAAATACAATTATGTTTTAATAATATTTTTAATACAGACACTGCTTTCCCATAGCTGGGCCCACTCTTCAGGAAGCATTAGGCGTTGGTGGCAGATATAGAGACAGAGTTCCATCTGGCTCACCTCCAACCAGGCTCCACATTTCTCCAGTCCTGGACACTTCTGTGCTCAGATCCAGCCTTCTACTAGTCAGTTTCTTTTCTACGTCCAGGCCTGAATAGCCTGCTCCCACTTGTGCGTCTGTCAGTGGTTCTGTACCTTCCCTGAGTCCTGAGTCCTCAGTCCAGGGAATCACTTATGCTGATCTCTTTCAGTCCCATGCTTGCCAGTCAGGTTTTGAGCTCACCTAAATCCCATTCCTCCCAGATTACTGCCTAGATGGTAGACTTTGCACTAAAAGTCATTTTATATTACATTGTTGGATGTCACACACTGATAACCCTAGGAGTCCCTCTGGTTCTCTAAAATATGTCATTTTTAAAAATCTTTGCCTTTGCTCACTTTTTACTTGGACATGGGAAATGTACTTTTGTAGCTCAGAACAGCTCTGGAATAGATGACACAATTTTTTCATCGTGGAAGTGGGTGGCGGATAGGCTGCTATCGCTTCATGAGCATGAGGCGCTGTTAGGCATGTCACGTGTTCTCACCCTCAAGTCTCACAACAACCTGATGTGAACAGCCATAGCCTCGTCTTATAGAGGCTGAACTAGATTAAGTGACCTGTCCATGGTCGCACACCTGGTCAAACTGCATTGGAAATACCTTGTCCAGTTCCCTGAACTAACGGATAAGTATGTTAGTTCAGAACGGTCCTCCAAGCAGAATGGTCAGGATGAGGTTAGACATATGAGCTATTTATTGGGGGAAATGACTGGGAAAGTTAGATGAGAGGGAGTACGGACAGGCAGGGGGAGCCCTCAGAAGAGGATGCAGGTGGCACATGTGTGAAAGGAGAGAGAGAAGGACTAGGCGGGACTATGGCACTGGCTGGGAAAGTCTCTCTGCCAAGCAGATGGGGTGTCCCTGAGCGAAGATGCCCCTGTAGGAATTCCACACTGGGCAGGGAGAGTCCGGCTCTAGGACACAGACTGTGCTTGGTCACCGGCTGGGGGCAGCCCCAAGAGAGCATGGCCTTGGCATGAACACCGTGGTGAGCCCAAAGAGGCAGCAGCTGGAGTTAGCTACCACCTGGAGCAGACACTCCCGCAGGAGACTGAGCCACAGTCGAAGTCACAGAGAGACATGGTCAAGACTTAAAGAAGGCACGCGTTAACCATCAAAGCCTACCCAGCATCATCTAATAGCCACTTAGAGGATGAATGTGAGACCTGTGGCTTCCAGACTTCTGAATGTCCCAGACAGAAAAAACAGAACTAAAGTTGTCAAGATTCTTCTTTTGTTTCTTCTCTCTCTCCCTCCCTCATTGTTTCTATTTTTTTGAGACAAGGTCTTGCTCTGTCACCAAGGCTGGAGTGTAGTGGTGCAGTCATAGCTCACTGCAGCCTCAAACTTCTGAGTTCAAGTGATCCTCCCATCTCAGCTTCCTGTGTACTGGGACAACAGGCATGTCCCTCCATGACTGACTAATTTATTTATTATTGTTATTATTTTTTTTCTTGTGGACACAGGGACTCACTATGTCACCCAGGCTGAACTCAAACTCCTGGTCTCAAGTGATCCTCCCGCCTTGGCCTCCCAAAGTACGGGATTAGCCCCACCATTATTTTTTTTTTTTTTTTGGAGTAGGTGTCTCACTCTATGGCCCAGGCTGGAGTGCAGTGGCACTCTCATGGCCAACACAGCCTTGACCTTCCGCCTCAGCCTACAAGTAGCTTGAATCACAGATGTACAACACCATGCCAGGCTAATTTTTTTATTTATTGTAGACATGATGTCTCGTCATGTTGCCCAGGCTGGTCTCGCACCTGTGGGCTCAGGCAGTCCTCTCGCTTCTGCCTCCCAAAGTGCTGGGATGACAGGCGTGGGCCCCCCTGCTCAGCATGAATCTGGATTTTTTGTTTTTGTTTTTGAGTTGGAGTCTCACTCTGTCGCCCAGACTGGAGTGCGGTCAGCCTCGCCTGCTGGGCTCCGGCGATCCTTCCGCCTCAGACTTCCAAGTAGTGGGGATTACAGGCATGCGCTACCACGCCCGGCTGATTTTTTTATTTATTGTAGAGATGAGGTCTCGCCGCCCAGGCAGGTCTGGAATCTGCGGGCTAAGGCAATCCACTCACCTCAGCCTCCCAAAGGCGTGGGATTACAGGCTGAGCCACGGAGCCTGGCTGAATCTGCATTTTTAATAACACCCCTGGTGATTCAGGTGCTCAAGGTTCACGGACCTCAGTGAGAAACAATGCATTCAACTCTGATGTTATTACAATTCGTGTCTTTGTTCTTAATGGAAAGCACTGATGACATTTATTAAAAACTTGCATGTCTCCTTGATTCCACAATGCTGCTCACAAACTCTGTCTCGGTTTTAAAACTTTTCTCCTTAATTATGTTTTTTAACTTTTTATTAAGAAAATTCTCAAACATATGGGAAATTACAAAGAATAGCTCAGCATACACCCATTATACTCATCACAATTGAATTATTTGCAACTTTCGCTTTAGCTATTTTTGTATGTATGTATTATTTATGAATTATTACAAAGTAAGTTGTAAATATCTTGATCCTTTACCCAAACACTTCCATCATGAATGTCCTTAAAAAAAAAGGATTCTTCTTCACAGCCACATACCATGGTCACACCTAACAAAACTAATAATAATTTCCTAATACCAGCTAATTCCCAGTCTTGGTTCAAAATTTCCTTGATGTCCCCTAAATGGATTTGATGGCTATTTTTTCAAAACTTGATGCAATTGGGGATCACACATTGCTTGTGATTGCTTTTTCTGTTTTTGTTTTTCTGAGTTGGAGTTTCACTCTGTTGCCCAGACTGGAGTGCAGTGGCACGCTCCTGGTCACCGCAGCCTCGACATGCTGGACTCTGGCAATCCTTCTGCCTCAGTCTTCCAAGTAGCCAGAACTACATGCATGTGCTACCATGCCTGGCTAGTTTTTCACTGATTGTAGAGACAAAGTCTCACCAAGTTGCCCAGGCTGGTCTCGAACCCACAAGCTCAGGCAATTCATTCATGTCAGCCTACCAAAGTGCTGGAATTACAGGCTGGGCCACCTAGCCTGGCCACTTGTGATTGTTATGTGCCTTTGTCTTTCTTAACCCATAACAGTCCTTTTACCATTTTTTCTAGGCCAGTTATCTTGAAGAATGTCCCTTCAAATTCAGAATGTCCCTCTCTCTGATTTTGTCTGATTGTTTACTCCTGGGGTTGCATTAAACTTTAAAACAAATGAAAAACATGGTAAAACGTGTTCTCGGTATGTGTCCTTCCTCCATTCCATACACATATACAGAGGGTGCCCCCAAAATGTATACATTATAAGAAAGGAAAAAAACTGTATGAAAATTGTCATAGCCGATATATGTCAATAACAAAAAAATGAACAAGTCACATCTGACTTCTGCAATGACAAGGGGTGCTCAGAGTGTGGCCACCAGCGTCCAGACACTTCTGATGACGGGGAGCTACTGCAGAACTTGTTGCTGGGCGAGGCTTCCCGGGTCTTCCCTTGTACACGTCGCACCCAGGACCATGCGGCTCAGTCTTATCACGGATGCACGTGGTTTTGGGCCTGCTGGGGATTCTGTTGTACACTCACGCCTCCATTGTCGCACTTCCACAACATTCTTGAATTTCAAATACCACTTCAAAATGGTCTTGCTCTCCTGGAATGAAAACCTTGTTTCTGCCACTTTCTTTGACTGTCCTGCCTGTCACATGGTGACGCTAGCATTCGTTTGATTAACGTCATCTTCCAAATGAACGTCATACTCCACATTGCTACATAAATCAATTCAGCTTTGAAAAGGAATATATAGGTAACATGTATTACAATGTATATACATTTGTGTATATATATTTACATATATTTATATCTTTTATACATAGAACATATATACTATATATGTTCATATTATACACAGGCGGTTTGTTCCCTCATGCCCTATATACCCTCTTTTTTCCACTCAAACAATCAACAGTTAATAGCATTCATTGAACACTTACTCTATGCCTGGTACTGTTTTAAGAAATTAGGTGTATAACTTATTTCCTCCGCATAATAGCAACGAGATAGGTTTGTCACCAATAAAAGTGAGCCACAGTATGGGAAGTAACCTGTAAAAGGTCACAGGGTGGGTAAATAATGGGGCTAGGTTGCTCTACAGTTGGCTTTCCTATTTATGTACTTATTTATTTTTTAGTGAGGGTCTCACTCTGTCACCCAGGCTAGAGTGCAGTCGCATGCTCAAGGCTCAGCGCAGCCTTGAGCTTCTGGGCTCAGATGATCCTTCAACTTCAGCCTCCCAAATATCTGGGACTACAGGTACACACCACCATGCTGGGCTAATTATTTGACTTTTTCATAGAGGCCTTGCTATGTTGCTCAGCCTGGTCTTAAACTCCTGGGCTCAAGCAATCCTCCCTCCTTGGCCTTCCAAAGTGCTGGGATGACAGGTGTGAGTGACTACACCTGGCCTAGAGCTGGCTTTCTTAACCAAAAAAAGAATCATAGTATAGTCATTTTTAAAAACTATTCTCTTTCCAGGCTGTTATATATAAACTTATTCATTTCTTTTTTATCTCTAGCAATTTATTATAATCACTCTTGAACATACAGAAAAGTTAGAAGTTAATACCTCTGTATTCCACCTATATTCCACAATGAACATCTGTAGACTTGTTTCTAATCATATATTATCATATTTTTCTATGCCTCCGTCAATCTATTTTATTTTTTATGCATTTTTGTCAAGTATAACTTACTTTTAAAAATAGGTGAAATGAGCTGGGGGCGGTGTGTCATGCCTGTAATCCCAGCACTTTGGGAAGCAGAGGCAGGAGGATTGTCTGAGTCCATGGATTCAAGACCAGCCTGGGCAACATGGCAAGACCTTGTCTCTACAATAAATTTAAAAACTATCTGGGCATGGTGGCATGCGCCTGTAGTTCCAGCGACTTGGAAGGCTGAGGCAGAATGATCTCCTGAGCCCAGCAGATCGAGGCTGTGGTGGCCATGAGTGTGCCACTGCATTCCAGCCTGGGTGACAGAGTGAGACTCTGGATCAAAAAAAAAAGTGAAATGCATAGTATGGTGGTTTGATAATTTACTCATTCCCTTGCAGATAGGTATTCTAGTGTTTTCCTATTATAAACTGCTGAAGGTAACATTTTTTCTTTTTTGAGAGTAGTGGAGGTCTCATTCAATCACCCAGGTTGGAGTGCAGTGGCATGATCACAGCTCACTGTAGCCTTGACCTCCTGGGCTCAGGTGATCCTCCTGTCTCAGCCTCCCAAGGAACTGGGCCTACAGGTGCACACTACCATGCCTGGCTAATATTTTTTTCCTCATTATGTTGCCCAGGCTGTTCTCAAACTCCTGGGTTCAAGAGATTCTCTCTCCCTGGCCTCCCAAATTGCTGGGATTATGGGTGTGAACCACTATGCCTGGTCCTGAAAGTAACAGTTTTGTATTTATACTTATACTTTGTAACAATGGTGCTTTTACTTCAGTAGGATAGATTCCTAAAAACTGGATAACCAGGTAATCCAAAAAAGAATATACCTAATTTAGCAGATACCAGTACCACAGGGTCGCTTTCCACCAGCATGCTGCCTCCAGCAACGACTGAGAAGAACTGTTTTTCTTCTCCTTACTTCATCATATTATCGCTAGAAGAAACATGAACCTAAACTACACAAACATGGAGTTCCCAAGATGCATCATTAGCACACACAGTATCTGGACATCCTGGTCCCACTGGACGAGATCAGCATTTAAACTTTTGCCTATCTCTGTTGAAGCAATTCATCCAATAAACACTAGCTCAAGAGGCAAGAGATTCACAGTGTCTTCCTTAACTTCCTGGCAGAACTGCTGCCCTCCTGGCCTCTGTCCACACTGGGTGCTACCTCCCTCAGACTCACTCACCTTGTGTTTTTTAGGTGTGTGCATGTGCACACGTGCACCAGTAGCAGATTTTGGGCTTCCACTGGAGGTGGACAAGACCAGGCTTCTTCTATGGTTGCATCCTCTAGTTGCCTAGCATAGTGGTTTATACTCAAGAAATTCTTCCTGTTGAATGAATCACTAAATGAGTTGTAGATGAGAAAGGCAGACAGTGGCCAAATCCTGGAGTCCTTATATGCAACCCCAAAGAGCCTCCGATGTGTTGACTGCTCAGAAACCAGAGAATATGTCTGGACTGGAGTGTGGTAAGGTCAGACTGACACGGGGAGTCTGAGTGGTGAGGTCAGGACAAAACATTGGGAGGAAGCCATGCAGGCTCATGAACAGTTCCTGGGAGTGCAAGAATTGTGTTACAGAAGAGTTTCCTTGGGACCCCTTGAAAATGTCATTCAGCCAGTAGGTCTCAACTCATGCAGTAGAAAAGTTAGAAAATACAGAGAAACGATTTAATAATCCTCATTTTACCATACAGAGAAAATCACCAGTTTTACCATTTTGGTATCTTTTCATACCTTTTCTTATTATATATACATGTGTATATATATATATATATATATATATATATACACACATATACATATCTATACAAATATACATATATGTCCATTTTATTTATATATTAAATAATTACATATATCTGTCATGTGGGCTTTGATGTTAGATTAAAAAGCACCATCTGTCTTCAACATCTCATCTTGAGACCTGGCAGAGAATAAGTGTTCAAGATATATTTACTGAATTATTGAATGAATGGTACTTATTTGTTGTCATTGACTCTTATGTAGAGATGTAATACATTTGTTAATTCATAAAGCAAATAATTAAAGATAACAGCTCGAATGCCTTCATGTCCAATGCATTTCTTCTGTTTGCTTTATCTTATTACTGTACAAGAAATATGAATTAGAAATATATACAGGGGATCCTTGGGATGTCTTATTGATACAAAATAATACCTAGACATCCTCTTAAGCAATGATTCATACATACGTCACAAATTTATCTGGAATTAGTCATTTTTGAAACATAGGAACACCTGAGTTACCGGACCCAAAGTATTATTCAAGAAGCAAACACCAACTTCTTCCTTTTCCAGATTCCAGGGAGGAGAAAAGCAAAATTGTGTTGAGAATATTGTTAACTCATCGGATAATCCGACCCATCATTTACTCACAGACTCCCTTCGGGTTAGTACACCATTGCGGACTCAGGGCCAGTACTCAGGGTCCTTACTGCCTAACCCGGTGCCTGGTGTGGAGCAGGGGCACAGTAAGTATTTTTCAAATGAATGACCAGAAATGTAGTGAACATAGTTATGTCGCCTTCGTCCTTAAAGAAAGGATATGTTCGTTCCTTTTCCAAGTGACGTGAACGTTAGCATGTGTTAACCACTGAATTACCAATGATGGGGTAGAGGGCCCCTAGGAGAACTCCAGCTCGAGGACAGAACCCTACATCCTTAGTGGGCGCGGCTGCCTTCCTTCCCTCGGCGCCGTGACTGCATCCTGGAGGTCATGAGGCGCGTTCCCGGGTTCGATCGCCACTCCCTCGTCGCGAAACGCGGACCGTCGTGGGGACCGTAGCCCGCACCCTTCGCTCCCATCAAGCGCGTCCCGAGCAGTAAGAGCTCAAACCCGCCAGTCGGGTCTTCTCCCGGCCAAGGGCTGTTGTGAGAACCACGCTCCTCCAGGAGATGGCAGCATCCCCTTTCGTCCGCGCGGCGCCTTCCCGGATTTTTGCCCCGAGGGCGTTTTCCGGATTCGAAGCGTGTCCGAGTTGCACTACCCGTCCCGTACGCGGCAGGTGACACCGCGTAAGTTAGCGCACCGGAGGCCCCTTCGCTTTTCTTCAGCAAATCCACTCCCGGAGCTCCCGAAGTCCCCGGCGGGACGCCTGCCCGGGCTGCGGGTTTGCAGCAGGGCCTACGAGGTGTGGACCGCGTCCC
>NW_007234802.1:0-9595 GCF_000164805.1 Carlito syrichta
GGGGGGGGGCGCGGCGGGACGGCCCGGCGGGGCCCACGCGAGGAGAGGGCTCCGGGCCGGAAAGGGGCGCGCACGGCGCCGGGCTGCAGGCGTCCCGCCGGCGAGGGCTGGAGGCTGCGGCGCGTCGGCCCGGAGGCGCCACGGCTGGGGAGCGAGCAGTCAGTATATGTAGTTTGAATGTGCATTTCTTGAAAGCTAGTGAGGCTGTGCATTTTTTCATGTGTCTTTTGGCTGCTTGTATGTCTTTTAAGAAGTGTCTACTCATATCTGTTGTCCATTTTGTAATGGGCTGTTTGTTTTATTCTTTTTGGCACGTTTGAGTTCCTTGTAGATCCGAAATGTTAGGCCTTTTTCAGACATACAGTTGGCAAATATTTTTTCCCAGTTTGTGTGTTGCCTCCTTGCTCTCTTGATGGTTTCTTTGACTTTGCAGAAGCTTGTCAGTTTGATGAGGTCCCACTTGTCTATCTTATGTCTTATGGCATGGGTACTTGGGGTTTTGATCAGAAATTCATTGCCAGTTCCAATTTCCATAAGGGTGTCTCCTGCATTTTCTAAGATTCGTATTGTTTTAGGTTTTATGTTTAGGTCTTTGAGCTATTTAGAGTTGATTTTTGTGTCTGGTGATAGGGAGGGGTCTTGTTTTAATCTTCTGCATGTATCAGCCGATTTTCCCAGCGCCATTTACTGAATAAGTTCTCCTCTCCCCATTGGTTGGTGGTGGAGGCTTTGTTGAAGATGAGTTGGTTGAGAAATTGAGGTTTTGCTTCTGGAATCTCTATCCTGTTCCATTGGTTTATATGCCTATTCTTGTACCAATACCAGGCTGTTTTGATTATTGTAGCTTTATAATAAAATTTAATGTCTGGGAGTGTGATACCTTGATACCTCCCACTTTTTTTTTTTCCCCTGAGGATTGTATTGACTATTCGTGGTCATTTATGTTTCCATCTGAATTCCTGTATTCCTGTATTTCCAGGTCTGAGAAGAATGCTGCTGGTAATGTAATGGGTATTGCATTAAATCTGTAGCTTGCCTTGGGTAGGATGGACATTTTAACAATGTTGATTCTTCCAGTTCATGAGAGTGGAATATTTTTACATTGGTTTATGTCATCTTTGATTTCTTTGAGCAGTGTTTTGTAGTTTTCATTGTAAAGGTCTTTCACATCTCTGGTTCCTTGTCTTGTCCCAGTTTCCAGGGGAAATGGTTCCAAATTCTATCTGTATAGCAGTATGCTGGTTGTGGGCTTCAAGTAGATGACTCTTACTATTTTGAGGTATGTTCCATCTATGCCTATGCCTAGATGTTCGAGGGTTTTTATCAAGAAGGGATGCAGGATTTATCTAAAGCTTTTTCCACATAAAATGATATAATCATGTGGTTCTTGTTTTTACATCTGTTGGTATATTTAATTACATTTATGGTCTTGCAGATGTTGAACCATCCCTGCATCCCAGGGATGAAGCCTACTTGGCTATGGTGTACTTTTTTTTTTTTTTTTTTGAGTTGGAGTCTCACTCCATTGCCCAGGCTGAGTGCAGTGGCATGTTCATGGCCACCCCAGCATCGATGTGCTGGGCTCCAGCGATCCTTCTGCCTCTGCCTTCCAAGTAGCCTGAACTACAGACATGCACTACCATGCCCGGCTAATTTTTAATTTATTGTAGAGACAAGTTCTCGCCAAGTTGCCCAGTCTGGTCTTGAACCCACTGGCTCAGGCAATCCACTTGCTTCAGCCTCCCAAATTGCTGGGATTACAAGATGAGCCACTGAGCCCAGCCAGTGTATGATTTTTGAAATGTGTTGTTGGATCTGATTTGCTTTGATCTTGTTGAGAATTTTAGCATCTATGTTCATCAAGGATATTAACCTGTAGTTCTCTTTCTTTGTTGAATCTTTACCTGGTTAGTGTATCAATATGATGTTAGCTTCATAAAATAATTTGGGGAGAGTTCCATCTTTCTCAATTGCCTAGAATATTTTCAGTTTGATTGGTATCAGCTTCTCCTTATATGTTTTATAGAATTCTACTGGAAAGCCATCTGGTCCAGTATTTTTTTTTTTTTTTTTAGGTAGTTTTCTTATGACATGGTCCATTTCCTGGATTGTTATTGGTTTTTTTAGGGTCTCGGGGTTTTTTTGTTTGTTTGTTTCAACCTGGGAGATTGTATGATGCAAGAAAGTCTGCCATTTCCTTTAGGTTTTCAAGTTTGTTTCCATATAAGTGTACATAGTAGTCTCTCATAATCTTTTGTATTTCTTTGGAGTCAGCTGTGACTTGATCTTTTGCATTTCTGATTATGTTTATTTGTTTTTTTTTCTCTTTTTTTCTTGGTCAGCTTAGCTAAGAATCTGTTAATCTTGTTTATACTTTCAAAGAACCAGTTTTTTGTTTCATTGATTGTTTTGTATTAACTTTTTATTTTCTATGTCCCAAACTTGGGCTTTTATTTTGGTGATTTAGATTCTTCTGTTAAAGATACAGTTTTGGTGATCTTGCTTTTTCAGCTTCCTTAGGTGATTTGTTAGGCTGTTAACTTTTGATCTTTCCATTTTCTTCATGTGTTTTTGTAGAGATATGAATTTCTCTCTTAGTGCTGATTTCTTGGCATCCCAGAGGTTTTGGTAAGATGTTTCTTCACTTTCAATTGTTTCCAGGTATATTTTAATCTCTCTTTTGTTTTTCATGTTGACCCAGGAGTTGCTTAGCATCATGCTATTTAGTATCCATGTCTTTGTGGGTTTGGGGGGAACTTTGTTGGTGTTGACATTCATTTTTATTCCATCATGCTCTGAGAAGGTGCATGGCAGTATTTCAATCTTATGGAATTTGTTTATGCTTGATTTATGGCCAAGGATGTGGTCAATTCTAGAGTACATTCCATGTGGTGATGAGTAGAATGTATATTCTGTGGTTGTTGGATAAATTGTTCTATAGATATCAATTACATTTGGTCAACCATCATATTGAGGTTTCTTATTTCCTTGTTGAATTTTTTGTCATAATGATCTATGGTTTGAGTGTGGTATTTAAGTCCCCAGCTATGATAGTGTACGAGTCAATATCTTTTTAAAGTTTGTGTAAAAGCTGCTTTATGCAGTTGATTCTCCTACATTGGGTTCATATATATTTAGGATGGATATATCTTGTTGATGGATTGAACCTTTTATCATTATGTAGTGACCTGCTGTGTCTTTTTAAATTTTTGATAGTATAAAGAGTATTTTGTCTGATATTAGGATCACAACTACTGCTTTCTTTTGTGTTCTGTTCACCTGAAATTTTGTTTTCCATCCTTTTATTTTGAGTCTGTGAGTGCCCTTTATGGCGAGTTGAGTCTCTTAGAGACAATATATTGTTGCCTCATAATATTTTATCCATTTTCATTCTATATCTTTTCATTCTATATCTTTATTATTTTAGTTCATTCATATTAAGGCTTATTATTGAGATGTCAGAGTTTATCCCTGTCATGAGATTCTTATATAGTTTGTTGTTGTTGCTGCTATTTGTTTGCTTATTTGTTATCTTTCTTTTGATTTTGGGGTTGTTTCATGTGTGTTTTCACTCCTTTTCCTGCATTCTTATGAGGGACATTGTTTTCTTAAGTGTTTCTTGTAGAGATGGTCTGGAGGCAGAGTAAACTTTTGAGGATTGATTATGGGAAGGAATTTAATTCTCCATCGTTGATGAAGCTTACCTGGGTAGGTAATTCTTGGTTGAAATTGTTTATCTTTGAGAGCTTTGAAGATTAGGCTCCAAGCTCTCCTAGCCTGAAGTGTTTCTATGGATAAATCTGCTGCTATTTTAATTGGTCTTTCTCAGTAGATAGTCTGACCTTTCTCTCTTGCTGCCTTTAGGGTTTCTTTTTTATACCTACCTACTTAGTGTAGGAAAATTACTATGTGTTTAGGAGTTGGTCTTCTCATTTGTTGTCTTTCAGAGCTTGTGTTTGAATGGTCATATCTGAAGAGATGAAAGAAGTTTTCTTGGATCAGAAAAGATTAATTTCATGGAATGCTTGTTTCAGGGTGGTCTCTGTCTATCTGCCTCAGAAATTCCAATTAATATTAAGCTCAGCCTCTTGAAATAATTGCTAATCTCTTGGAGGTTTTGTTCTGTCTTGTTAAGCTTCTTTTCTATGTTTTTAACAGTTTGTGTTGGTTCCGTAGTTTAGTACTCAAGCTCTGAGATTCTTTCTTCTGCTTGGTTAATTCTGCTGTCTATGCTTATCAGTTTGTCATTTATTTCATTTGCTGTATTCTTTGTTGCTGTTGTCTCAGTTATCTATTCCTTTATTCATTCATCTTCTCTCTCCTCATTTCTATTTATTCTATTAATATTTTGATATCTGGGTTTCTGGTTTGATACCAGTCATTCTGGGGGTTCTTCATTGTTTGCATTCTGCAGTCTGTATTCTCAGTGGCTGTCCTCCCAAGGGTCTGTGTAAGACCCATTCTTCCTTTGGTTTTTCTTAATTTGTATAGATTTTCTCTCCCTTTTTAATCTCTTCTTTAATTCTGTTGTTCAGGGATGATGGGTAGCTTTTACTCTTGTATGCTCAATCTCCTATTTTTCCTTATGTAGATCCTCTGGTTTTGTTGAATTCTGATGCTGAACTGTGGGTGGGAGACTGTACTTTTTGAAGTTTTGAGATTTGATTGAGGGGGAAACTGTGATTCAGAAGCTATCTGCATATCTCCATATTCGTTGACAGGTGTGTGGGCCCCCTGGTATGCACTTTCCACTGCCTTACAATCTCTCCATGCAGTGGAGGTACAGGTTTGCTCTCTGAAAGCAAAATAAGGTAAGAAAAAGGAAAAGAATGGAAAAAGGAAGGAGGAGGATGAAAGGAAGGTGGAAAGAGAGAAGAAGAGAGAAAGCAGACAAGTGTATGAACTAACAAATGAAAAGAGACACACAAAAAAGACAGAAAAGATGTTAAAAAATAAAAACATACAGACAACCATACAAACACACCAACTGACAAAAATGTCCCTATTGATGCACTCTCCCTCAAAAACATGCATACATAAACAGGAAGTCTAAAAAAGACAGCACTGAAACAACAGAAACAAAGCAAGTACAAAAATGTAACAAAAACATAAAGAAAGAGAGAAGAGAAAAAAACTAAAATGGAAAGCAAACAAATAAAAAACAAACAAAATGAAACAAAAAAACTCACTCTGAGGCTGTTCCTGTAATTTCAACTTGCTTTCAGCTCTGGTCTCCAGTCCCTTCCCTCCGCTCTCAGCACAGGCTGATAGGGATCTCTCAGCATGGTTCAGATGTCCCACAGACTACTGTGGGAGGAGGGTGGACCAGATCTGTACTCACCTGGCTTGCTGCCACTGTTGTCAAATCTCCCACTCAGATCTGATGTGTTTGCGCCCATTCCAGTGTGGGGGAGGGGCGTCTGTCTCTCCCAGTTTAATGAGATAACCTCTAGATCCCAAGTTGGAGGCTGATGGAGCTGGGCGAGGCAATGCCAGTGTCTGTCTGGTCCCAGGACAGAGAAATTGGTGCCAGTCAACATTTTCTCACTGGTGGTGGGTCTCCTCTCCAGCGCTCCCTGACCTGCTCTCTCCATAGATCCAGGGCTTGTGCTGCTCTGCTGTCACAGTTAATGGTGTGCACTGGGTACTAGGTGGTGAGGATCAACTGTATTCCATAGCCTTTTCTCGGGAGGACCCCAGGAACAGCAGACAATCCTGCGCACTGGGGGCTCCAGTCTCAGGACGGTGGGGGGTTTCATGAACCTGAGTCTCCCCTCAGATGGACTTTCACTCACACACCAGCACACAACCACTCACACAGAGAGTCTATATGGACACTCGCTTTGCAGGGACTCTCACAGTCTGACCTGTTCCATCGCCATCTTGCTGGAAGTCCCAGCACGTCTGTTTATTTAGGATTAAGTACTGCAGGAAGCACGTTTATTTATTTAAAATTTCTCTAGCCGGGCTCGGTGGCTCAGCCTGTAATCCCACGTCTTGGGAGGCTGAGGTGAGTGGATTGCCTGAGCCTGCGGGTTCGAGACCCTCCTGGGCAACTTGGTGAGACCTCATCTACAATAAATCAAAAAGTTAGATGGGCGTGGTAGTGCGCACCTGTAGTTCCAGCTACTTGGAAGGCTGAGGTGGAAGGATCGCTGGAGCCCCAGCAGGTCGAGGCTGCAGTGGCCGGGAGCGGCCACTGCACTCCAGTCTGGGCGACAGAGTGAGACTCCAACTAAAAACATAAAATAAAGTTTCTCTAAAGAAAAATGGTTAACCATGGTGCCCATGATAAAAACAAAAACTTTTCTGACTTATTAGGAAGACTTTTTGAAGATCAAAAAATGGAAGAAATAATGTGCTGCTGTTTTTTTTTTAAAGAACATTAGGGAGATTATTTTTAATTTAAATAACACTAATAGCATGTATTTTATGAATTAGTAATCTTATTTTATGGAGATCCAATTTGTAAGGCTAACAGAATGGTCTTGGCTAATAAATATTTCAGCAGAAGAGGTCTTCTCTTTTCATTGTTTGAATATTGAGGGATATGAGGGAAACAGACCACTGCTCATTATTATAGGACAGGATTTAGTTTTTGATCACACTTTGAAGTTTTCTTAACCTGGGAAGTTAGAGAAAGAACATTTCACTAATACTCTAAGTGAAATATTTCATGTTTGATGAATCCCTTACTGGGAAACAGAAACTTTCTGTGCCATAAGACCAAACCAACCATTCTGCTTTTAAGGTCAAGTGCTTTGCTAAAAAAAAATAAAATAAAATAAAATAAAAATATATATATATATATATATATTTAATTAAAACCTGCTCAAAGAGCAACACATATCTGAATTCATTTTTTTCCTTGGTCAAGGAAGGAAAGGGAATCTTTTGTATTTTGTTTCTATATTCTCTTAACAGAAGGGAGATTTGTATTACTTTATTTCACACTGAATAAAGAAGAATAAACCCCCCCAGCCAGGTTTTGAAGTTGTAGGCATAGCAGTTACATGCATTAAAACTCTCCTTTGCCCCAGTATGTCAATGTCAATGTTAAACCCTAACTTCTTTTAGTCATGGAATGTCAGAGCAGGATGGAACCTGAGAGGTCATCCATTTTAACCATCTCAGGTAAATGTAAAGCAACCAAGATCCAGAGGGCTACAGGACTCACCAAGCCAAGGTCACACTTTACTTGAATCCCCACTCAGTGGAATATTCAATAAAGATTTTTCTGACACTTATTCTTAAATGGTTGCACTTTTCTCAGGTTATTAAGTACATCTGATGTGTTACACCATTGTATTTCTAGCATTGTTAGGGAACAAATTCTGTCAAACTGTTTTATGTGATTGACCTGGTGTGCTGTGCTTTCTTGCTATGTTTGAGGTGTCAGATTCTTGTTAAAGAAGTTTCTCTTTGAGCCAAGAAATATTTTTCCAAGGCAGCTCAGTGCCCTGCTGTTGCTTTCTGGTCTTTGTAAAGGTTTGGCCAGCTCCCAACTGTTATAATAAAAGTAACAGTGATAACACATTGTACTCCCAGATCACTGTGCTATTTATCGAGTTCCAGTGCTATGCCTCAGGCTGGATTCCCTGGGGAGAGAATAAAATTGTAAGGCTTGCAAAGACTTCTTAGACCTATTTCTGTTGTAGATATACTTTGCTAGCTTGGAAAGAACAATGTCTCTGCTTAGGTTATAGGGAGGACCTAGAATTCCTCTGCCCAGGTGACTATTCCAATTCTCAATGCAAACCACCAGATGAACTACTCTGGAGTCAAAATGTGTCAAGAGGGACTTCTGAGAATGGAATCACCAGGACACTACTTAGCATTGCAGAGTGCACTTTGGAGGTTAAATCTTGTTCAAAGACTGGTTCAGTACCCTGAGGTGGCATGTGACATACCTGTGCAAGTTGTTTAAAGCAGATCAACAGACACATGAGAAGTTATTAAAGCAAATATAATTCCACAGCCTCTTTCCAAAGTGGTCAGCACAGCCTTAGGGTGACCTCTTTCTTTCTTTCTTTCTTTCTTTCTTTCTTTCTTTCTTTCTTTCTTTCTTTCTTTTTTTCCTTCCTTCCTTCCTTCCTTCTTCCTTCCTTCCTTCCTTCCTTCTTTCTTCTTTCTTTCTTTTGTCAGATTCTCACTCCTTCTCCCAGGTTGGAGTACACTGGCATACTCACAGCTTCCATAACCTCAACCTGCTGGGCTCAGGCGATCCTTCCACCTCTGCCTTCCAAGTAGCTAGAACTATAGGCACACACCACTACACATGGCTAATCTTTTGATTTGTTATAGAAATGAGGCCTCACCAAACTGCCCAGGCTGGTCTCAGACCCTGGACTCAGGCAATCCTTTAGCCTCTGCCACCCAAAGTGCTGGGATTACAAGTGTGAGCCACCACTCCCAGACTAGGGTGGACTTTATGATAATTGCTTATAAAGTCTAGTCTCCATTTAGTGTATTTAGCCTCAGCTACTGTAGTGAGTCTTCGCTCAAAGAACTACGCTGCTGAAACCTGTGTGGCACCATTGCTGTTAGACAGTGTCAGATAGACTGGAAATTAGTAGCTCTAGATTCAATGCCCCAACTGGCATTTTCATTGATTAATTTTATATCATACCTGGCATGACCAATTGTGCCAGTGCACATCTACAAATATTTTTTGAGCATCTAGTGGTACCCAAGGCATTGTACTCATGCAATGGCAGTAGAGTTGGTCACAGTACATCATCCTGTAGTTAGGGAGAGGGAATAGGCAGGGTCTGAAAACAAACTTTGCACTTCAACATACTTCCAGCATAACATTCATTGCCTGCTAACGCTACATTCACGACACACATCAACTCAGAACTTGAACTCCACACCCCACCACTTCCACTGAGAACCCTGAGTACATGGCACTTCTCATTTCTTCCGTATGATGCAGCAGGAAGAGTATTAGAATCAGACAAACTGTGCTTCATATCTTAGCGTAACATTTAATAGTTGTTCCCTTGTGTCAATGACTTAATTTTTTTGAGCCTCAACTTCTTTATTGATCAAACGGGACCTCAAAATCAAATCTCATTTTGCGCCCAACAGAGCATCAATAATAAATAGTTAATCAATAGTTTCCCCCCTTCGTCTTTCTTTCCACCCCTACAAACTGCTGATTCTTTCTGGTTCTCCCATTCTCTTTATTTAGGTTACTGTAAAATCTTAATCTGTAGCAAGGGCTCTTTTACATTTTCTTCATTATGTTTGACATATATCATGTTCACAGAACAGACAGATAAGAAAATGAGGGGTGCTGTCTTGGTTATTTTGCTGAATTCATGGAACATAAGATTTTGTTTCCTCTGATTTTTTTTTTCCTTTTTTTTAATTTAAACTTTTTATTTTAATTTTACTCAATTTTTTTTAATGATATTGTGGGGTACAGTTAAGGGTTAGCTATACAAATATGCTCCGTTCAGGCACCCTTGTTGATGAGAGGTGTCTCCCCATCCCCAGACAGATATTTACTACAATTAATCCCATCTCCCTTCCCTCCCACCCCCATAGTTTCCCACCACTATCAGTCATTTTCTTATAGTATTACGTTGGA
>NW_007234803.1:0-3629 GCF_000164805.1 Carlito syrichta
GGCCACTGCACTGCAGTCTGGGCAACAGAGTGAGACTCCAACTCGAAAAAAAAAAAAAAAGAATGTTCAAAAACTGTTTTGAGCAGTGGAAAAAGCATCTCAGTAGGTGTATTGCATCCAGGGAAGAGTACTTTGAATCTGACTGAAATTTAAACATGTAAGAATAAATACACAATTTTTTTTTTGAGTCAGAATCTCACTCTGTCGCCCAGACTGGAGGGCAGTGGCACACTCCTGGCCACCGCAGCCTCGACCTGCTGGGCTCTGGCGATCCTTCTGCTTCAGCCTTCCAAGTAGTCGGAAATACAGGCGCTTGCTACCACACTCAGCTAATTTTTTTTATTTATTGTAGAGATGAGTTCTTGCCAAATTGCCTGAGCAGGTCTCGAACCTGTGGCCTCAGGCAATCCACTCACCTCGGCCTCCCAAAGTGCTGGGATGAAAGACTGCCACCAAGCCCGGCTCAATACACAATTTTTTTTAATAAATAAATTTCGGGTTTTTTGGGGTCCTCCTTGTAATTCCATTAATTTGGTCTTTTTTCTTGAGTTAGAGTCTCACTCTGTTGCCCAGGCTGGAGTGCAGTGGCATGCTCACGGCCACTGTAGCCTCGACCTACTGGGCTCAAGCGATTCATTCGCCTCAGCCTTCCAAGTTGCTGGAACTACAAGCATGCGCCACCATGCCCGGTTAATTTTTTGATTATTGTAGACACAAGGACTCGCCAAGTTGCCCAGCCTGGTCTCAAACCCCTGGCTCAGGCAATCCTCTCACCTCGGCCTCCCAAAGTGCTGGGATTATAGGCGTGAGCCACCATGCCCAGCCAACTTGTCTTTTGAGAGGTGGTAGAAGACAGTGATAAGAGGTAGACTCCAGAGTCAGACTCTAGATTAAAACTACGACCCCTTCTACCAACCAGCTGTGTGGCTTTGGGCACATAATATAAGCTCTCTGTGTCTCAGTCTCCTCATCCGTGAAATGCACATAATGATTAACCTGTCTCAGAAGGATAATGTGAGAATTCAATGGGCTAATACATGGTGGGAAAAAAAAGTGACGTCTTGAGCCCAGGAGTTCGAGACCAGCCTGGACAACAAAGAAAGACCTTGTCTCTACAAAAAGTAAAAAAATAATTAACTGGGTGTGGTGACATGGGACGGAAGTCCTTGCTGCTCAGGGGGCTGAAATGGGAGGATCACTTGAGCCTAGGAGCTCCACTGTACTCCAGCCTAGCTGACAGCAAGACCCTGTCTCTAAAACTAACAAACAGGCTGGGCGTGGTGGCTCACGCCTATAATCCCAGCACTTTGGGAGGCTGAGGTGGGAGGACTGCCTGAGCTCATGGGTTCAGACCAGCCTGGACCTCACCTCTACAATAAACCAAGAGATTAGCAGGGCGTGGGGGCGTGTACCTGTAGTTCCAGCTACTGGAAGGCTGAGGCAGAAGGATCACCTGGGCTCAGCAGGTCGAGGCTGCAGTGGCCGTGAGCATGCCACTGCCCTCCAGTCTGGGCGACAGAGTAAGACTCCATTTCAAAAAACAAAACAAAACAAAACTTAACAAACAAAAACAAAGATGCACAAAAAGAAATGTGCCTATCATGAAATAAGCACCCACTACTACATGTTTGGTGGTATGATTATTTTTGACTGCACCCCCGAAAGACGACTCGTTCCCGGGAGGGAAGTTCAATCAAATACACATTTAGCTTATGCAGATGGTGTTAAATGTACTTGTTGATAAGGGAAAAAGAATCATTTACATACTGCTGAGATCCCTCTGTGGGCACCAGCCCCTGAGTGGGTAGAGAGACCCCTCTGGGCATGTGGCTACAGAGGGTGACCACAGGGCTGACAGCTCACAGCTGGGTGCCGGTCTAGGGTGTGGAGACCACAGTTTCCACACAATGTCACCTTGCTTCTTTCTTTCTTTTTTTTTCCTTTTTTTTTTTTTGAGTCGGAGTCTCACTCTGTTGCTCAGGCTGGAGCGCAGTGGCACGTTCACAGCCACCTCAGTGTCGACCTGCTGGGCTCTGGCGATCCTTCTACCTCAGCCTTTCAAGTAGCTGGAACTATAGGCGCATGCCACCATGCCCGGCTAATTTTTTATTTATTGTAGAGATGAGGTCTTGCCAAGTTGCCCAGGCGGGTCTCAAACCCTCAGGTAATCCACTCACCTCGGCCTCCCACAGCGCTGGGATTACAGGCTGAGCCACTGAGTCCAGCCTAAGAACTGCCACGTTTTAATCCCTACAATCAAAGGCAAATACCAACCAATCAGAACTGCTTGTTTCTTCGCTCATTTGTATGGTGGCACTTGAGGAGGCCGAGCTCCTGTACAAAACCAACCTCACACACCGGCTGGGGCAGACCGCTTCTCTCTTGCTGCCCTGACTGCTGTCTTGCAGGGCACTCAATAAACCTGTCCTTCTCTGCTCTGATCTGCCTTGGGTGGATTCTTTCACCACTCGCAACTCTGGCCGACTGGTCGCCCCCTGAGACACTGACTACACAGTCAAGGTCAGCCATGTGTGCCCTGCATGCCTGCGTGACTGACCTCTAATAAAAGTCTGGACACGAAGGCTTAGGTGAGCCCCTCTGATGGGGAATATTTCATACCTGTTGTCACATGTCTGTGGACTGAATGTTTGTTTCCCTAAAACTTACATGTGGAAGCCCTAATCCCCAAGGTGATGGGATTTGGGGGTGAGGACTTTGGGAGGGTATTAGGTCCTGAGGGTGGAGCCCTCATGATGGAATTAGTGCCCCCTATAAGAAGAGACAGGGGCCCTGGGTTCGATGGCTCAGTCTGCAATCCCAGCACTGTGGGAGGCCGGGGCGAGTGGAATTGCCTGAGCCCCCGAGTTTGAGACCAGCCTGGGCAACTTGGTGAGACCTCGTCTCTATAGTAAATAAAAAAAAAGTTGCTGGGTGTGGTAGTGCGTGCCCGTAGTTCTGGTTACTTGGAAGGCTGAGGAGGAAGGATCACCGGAGTCCAGCAGATTGATGCTGGGGTGGCCGGGAGTGTGACACTGCCCTCCAGCCTGGGAGACGGAGTGAGGCTCCAACTAAAAAAATATAAAAAATAAAATAAAAAGAAGAGACAGGGGACAGCTTGTTCCCTCTCTGCTCTCTGTCATATAAGCCAGCTGTCTGCAAATCAGGAAGAGCACTTTTGCTGAGCTCCTACCTACTGGGGTACACTGATATTGGATGTCTGTCTCCAGAAATGTGAGAAGCAAACATTTATTGTTGTTATTTGAGTTGGGGTCTCTGTTGCCCAAGCTGGAGTGCAGCGGCATGATCACAGCTTACCGCTACCTCAACTTCTTGGGCTCAGGCAATCCTTCAGCCTCAGCCTCCCAAGTAGCTGAGACTACAGGTGTGTGCCACCACATCCGGCTAATTTTAATTTTTTGTAGAGATGAGGACTCACTATGTTACCTAGGCTGGTCTCAAACACCTGGGCTCAAGCAATCCTTCCATCTCAGCCTCCCAGAATGCTGAGATTACAGGTGTGAGCCACCACACCTGGCCACGTTTGGAGTTTAAACCCCCTGGTCTAGCCGGGCTCGGTGGCTCAGCCTGTAATCCCGCGCCTTTGGGAGGCTGAGGTGAGTGGATTGCCT
>NW_007234803.1:3861-13829 GCF_000164805.1 Carlito syrichta
AAAAAATCAGCCGGGCGTGGTGGCGCATGCCTGTAATTCCGGCTACTTGGAAGGCTGAGGCGGAAGGATCGCCGGAGCCCAGCAGGTCGAGGCTGCGGTGGCCGGAAGCGGCCACTGCACTCCAGTCTGGGTGACAGAGTGAGACTTCCACTCAAAAAAAAAAAAAAACCCCTGGTCTACGGTATTTTTGGTTTCTGGCATTTTGTTATCACTGACTAGGACACACACATATTGTTTCTGGGAGAACTGAACATTGTTTGGATCACTCCAATGGGGAAGGACACCTGGAAGCTTGTTCCTGGTTTCTCCTGGACTAAACCCTGCGTGCCTTTTTCCTTTGCTGATTTCAGTCTATATCTTCTGCTGTTGTAAGCGGTCACTGAGCACAGTGACTTTTTTGAGTTCTGGGGTCTTTCTGTGAATCATGCAACCTGAGGCAGTTTCTGGGATCCTGTTAGGTTGGTGAGCTGAGCCAGTATCACGGGTATGCAAAGAATTGTACAGAAGGTAGATTAGGAAAAAAAGTTTATTTAGAAAGTAGATCAACTTTGGGAGGCAGAGGCGAGAGCCTTGCCTGAATCTAAGGGTTCGAAACCAGCCTGGGCAACTTGGCAAGACCTTGTTTCTACAATAAATCAAAAAATTAGCCAGGCATGGTGGTGCATGCCTGTGGTTCCAGCTACTTGGAAGGCTGAGACGGAAGGATCGCCTGAGCCCAGCAGGTGGAAGCTGCGGTGGCCATGAGCATGCCACTGTACTCCCGGCTGGGTGACAAAGTGAGACTCCCAGAAAAAAAGAAAGTAGATCAGAAAAAGAGTTCCAGCCGGGCTCGGTGGCTCAGCCTGTAATCCCGCGCTTTGGGAAGCTGAGGTGAGTGGATTGCCTGAGCCCATGGGTTCGAGACCTGCCCGGGTAACTTGGCGAGACCTCATCTCTACATTAAATCAAAAAATCAGCCGGGTGTGGTAGTGCACGGCTGTAGTTCCAGCTACTTGGAAGGCTGAGGCGGAAGGATCGCCAGAGCCCAGCAAGCGAGGCTGCGGTGGCCGGGAGCAGCCACTGCACTCCAGTCTGGGCGACAGAGTGAGACTCCAACTCAAAAAAAAAAAAAAAAAAAAGAGTTTCATTTCTTTCTCCAAGAGAGGAGAAGGGGGCCAGATGCTTGACGGAAACGTGGCGGCAAATTCTTGAGACAGGGGTTTTTAAGGCTTTCCTTGAAGGGGGCAGGTTTGCATTCTTGGGTGAGATAACACAGGTGCTGTTGCCATGGTGATGGGGCAGTGGTCTGTTTCTCGCCCCTCCGACAGCAGATGGATGGGCGGGCCAGTCGTGAGCACCTAGACAAAGATGGCCTGGGAGCTGGGTGGGTGGGTCAGTCACCTAGACAAGAGGGCGGGGCCGGTTGAAACCGCAAGACACACTCTCGGGAGATGGTCATCTTAGCATCTTGTGACCGAGTAGAATGAAGCCCACAGGATCCGGAAAACTGCTTGTTCCTCTAGCTTCTTGCTGAGTATGGAGCACTGACCTCTGGACATGACCGCGTCTGCTCAAGGTCAGTGACCAGAGAGACTCATTTCGGGCTCTATCCTTTCAGACCCCAGCCCATCTTCCCCATGCCTTTTGATCTGTTCATTGATGAAACCCAGCCAGCTCCATAGTTGAACCAGTGTGCGTCTCAGAAGTCCGTACCAGCACCACTGGCCAGGCATGGTGGCTCATGCCTATGATTCCAGCACTTTGGGAGGCCGAGGCGGGAGAATCACTTTTAGCTCGGGAGTTTGAGACCAGTTGGAGCAACGTAGTAAGAGGCCATCTCTACCAAAATAATAATTAATAAGTAGATAAATCAAATCCACCACCAAGGTCAAAGTGTATGTCAGATTGGTCCAGTGCCCCCGTGAGCCTGTGCGTTGAGGGCCTTCCACCTGAAACCCTGTCTCCCCTGGGCCTTGGTGCAGAGTGCCACGGAATGGGGCCGCTCGCGACTTAAGGCCAAACCCTAGCTGCTCATCCTCACTTGTGCCCTGTTTTTTTTTTTTTTTTGAGTTGTAGTCTCACTCTGTCACCCAGACTGGAGTGCAGTGGCCGCTCCAGGCCACCGCAGCCTCGGCCTGCTGAGCTCCGGCGATCCTTCCGCCTCAGCCTTCCGAGTAGCCGGAATTACAGGCATGCGCTACCACGCCCGACTGATTTTTTGATTTATTGTAGAGATGTCTCGCTGCGCAGGCGGGTCTTGAACCCGCGGGCTCAGGCAATCCACTCACCTCAGCCTCCCAAAGGCACGGGATGACAGGCTGAGCCACCGAGCCGGCTGTGCCTTGTTTTTCTAACAAACTCCCCCACCTCCGTATTGAAATAGATCCAGGGGCCATACAAATCTGCCTCCAGTCCCTCCCTGGCTTTCGGAGAGAGAAGGGCTCCTTGGTGGGCTTCTGGGTAAATCTGATCCCAGTCCAAGGTCAAAGTCATGCCCTGGGGCTTTTCCAATGGAGGTTCCAGGTTGTAATGGATGCTGAGAAGAAAGAGACGAGTCAGCTGGTGGTTAAAAGTTTATTAAATATTCCATTGTGTATACGTACCACGTTTTCTTTATAAAGAAGGACAAATATATGGACTTCGCAGCAACGTGGATGGATTTGGAGTTGATCAGACTCAGCGATCTACCATAGAAACAAAGAACAGAGTACCACATGTTCTCACTCATAAGCGGACCTTGAACAATTATCTTAATATTATAAGAAAGGGATTGGCAGTAGTGGGAAACTGTCAGGGAAGGGGGGCAGGATTGGCGGTTGAGGGAAACTGCTAGGGGAGGGAGGGGCACACCTCATCAGCAAGGGTACCTGCCTACTCAATGTTTGTATACCTAACCCTGAATTGTACCCTACATCTTTATAATTAAAAAAAAAGTTTATTAAAGTAAAGAAAGAAGGGTGCAGGGTGGCTGGCTCCATAGCGAGAAACCAGCAGCCTTTTTACTCTTGCAGGGCACTTATAAAAGCTGTCTTGGCTTACTGGGCTTTGAGAAGCAATTTTAGGGAGTTTTGGACTGGGAGCCAAGAAGTGGCTTTGGGAGTTTGAGTTGTTGGTGGTCTGGCCTTCAAATGCAGATGTTGGCTCTGTTGAGGGCTGCTCTTAAGGCCTTGGAGTGCAGATGTCCATGCTAAACCAGTCCCGCTTGCCTTTGAAATGCAGCCTTAGGAAAGCAAACACTCACAGTTAGTATCAGGCTATTATCAGTTACATAACTTTGGGATGTGGGTCTGGGGGAGGGGAGCAGATATTGGCAGTTAAGCATTAGTAACAGAATGCTGTTAGAGCACAGTGTTAGCTTTTGGGCCGTTGCAACTCTGCTACGTTTGCGAGGTTTATATGATGAGTTGTTTTAACCACAATCTCCTCTCCCAAACCCTATCACGGGTCCTTAGAAACGGAGTTAGGAGAGAAAACATAAACCAAAACCACAGGCCAGCAAGTAAAAAATCAACCCTCTCCCAGCGACCTCCCAGGGCCCAGTGCTCTTCACCCCTAGGGACCAGCTACCACTTAGCGATGCCTGAACTGTCAGTGCTTGTGACATCTGAGCTCCTGCAGGAGACCTGACTCATTCTGAAATGAAACCCTTCTGAAACTGCCTGTCTAAAATTTCCCTTCCAGCCCTGGGGGAGCCGAGAGGCTGATTATCGATGTCTTTGGCACAGTGGATCTGAAACTGGCTGAGGAGAGAAGAAGCCATTGGAATATAAAACTGACCGGACTGGGTGGCTCAGTCTGTCATCCTTGTACTTTGGGAGGCCGAGGCCAGTGGATTGCCTGAGCCCTCCGGTTCGAGACCAGCCTGGGCAACTTGGCAAGACCTCATCTCTACAATAAATCAAAATATCAACTGGGTGTGGGAGCACGGGCCTGTAGTTCTGGCTATTTGGAAGGCTGTGATGGAAGGATTGCCGGAGCCCAGCAGGTTGAGGCTGCGGTGGCTGTGAGCATGCCACTGTACTCCAGCCTTGGCGAAAGAGTGAGACTCTGACTCAGAACAACAACAAAAGAGATGGGCACAGTGACTCATGCCTGTAATCCCAGCACTTTGGGAGGCGGAGGTGAGAGGATTAGTGCCTGAGCCCAAGGGGTTCGAGACCAGCCTGGGTAACTTGGCAAGACCTCATCTCCAATAAATCAAAAAATTAGGCCAGGATTGGTGACTCAACCTGTCATCCCAGCACTTTGGGAGGCCGAGGTGAGTGGATTGTCTGAGCCTGTGGGTTCAAGACCCACCACGGCAACTTGGTGAGGCCTCGTCTCTACAATAAATCAAAAATTAGCTGGGTGTGGAGCGCGCGCCTGTAGTTCCAGCTACTTGGAAGGCTGAGGCGGAAGGATCGCCGGAGCCCAGCAGGTCGAGGTTGTGGTGACCAGGAGCAGGCCACTGCACTCCAGTCTGGGTGACAGAGTGAGACTCCAACTCAAAAAAAAAAACAAAACATCAAAAATTAGCCAGGCGTGGTCGCGCGCTCCTGTAGTTCTGGTTACTTGGAAGGCTGAGGCAGAAGGACCGCTGGAGCCCAGCAGGTCGAGGCTGCAGTGGCCGTGAGCGTGCCCCTGCCCTCCATCCTGGGCGACACAGTGAGACTCCAATTCAAAAAAAAAAAAGTAAGACAAATCTGGGTTCAACCCTCAGGGGCCCAGCTCCACCTAAGCCTTCCTTCCTCCTAGACACCCTCTCAGGGCTAGAGGGTGTTACCTGCTGGCCAGGGGAATTGTTTTATAGGCAGTATCTATTGTAAAACCTAAGAATAGTATCTGAGATCTTTTCTGGACTTTGTACTCTGGCGAACCCAAACCCCTGCCCAGAACATCAGGAACTTCGCTAATGGTCACAGGAACCCAGGAAGACAGTCTCAAGGCTCCCCAGTGCCATCATCAACCCATCGGCAGCCCCATCCCTCTTCCCGTCAAGTTCCTCTTAAAAACCCGATCCTGGCTTGGCGGTGGCTCACGCCTGTAATCCCAGCACTTTGGGAAGCCGAGGTGAGAGGATTGCCTGAGCCCGCGGGTTCGAGACCCACCTGGGCAACTTGGCGAGACCTCATCTCTACAATAAATCAAAAAATTAGTCGGGCGTGGTGGCACGTGCCTGTGGTTCCAGCTCCTTGGAGGGCTGAGGCGGAAGGATCGCCGGAGCCCAGCAGGTCGAGGCTGCGGTGGCTGGGAGCGGCCACTGCCCTCCAGCCTGGGTGACAGAGCGAGGCTCCGACTCAAAAAAAACAAAAACAAAAACCCCATCCTCTGAATCTTTGGGGGGATTTGAGAGACTTTTCTCCCGCCCTCCTCACTTAGCTTCTTTGAGACGTCAAACCCTTTCTCCACTGTAATGGCTGCATCCGTTTTGGTTTTTCTGATCAGCGGGCGTAAGAACACCATTGGCTGTAACACTTTGTGTGTGTGTGTGTGTGTGTGTGTGTGTGTGTGTGTGTATTTTCTTCCTCGTTTCACCCAGACACTCTGCTGTGACAACCCTTCAATATCAGAAGCAACTGCATCGAAAGTCAGGCACATCCTGCACAGAATCAAGGCCTGTATGCGGCGCAAAACACTGGTCCTTCCTGGGAGACCTCAGGCCCCCTCACGCCAGTCCAGTCCTTACAAGGGTTCTCAAAGGGCTTCTTGGTTCTTGTGCTGAGAGTTATGGGCAATGATTTCATGCTGGGTGAGGTGCAGCGTGACGCTCGGTGGGTTCTTGACTTCACCATGGAAACGAGTTTCAGAGGCCATCCAAAGCTGGGTTTAAGAGAGAATTTTAATTTTTATTATCGTTATTATTTTTTTATAGGGACAGAGTCTGGCTGTGTTGCCCGGGCTGCTCTCAAACTCCTGGGCTCAAGGGATCCTCCCACCTCGGCTCCCCAAAGTGTGGGGATTTCAGGTGTGAGCCACCATGCCTGGCCAAGAAAGAATTTATTAGGAAGAAAATGGCAAACTCAAGGAAGGCATGGGTGCCTCAAGAGAAAAGGCTTGTGGTTGCCTTTGGCAAAAAGCTTTATATAATTTTACCATGATGATTAAGCAAGCCATGAGTTAAGAGGGGTGGGCTGCAGGTATCTGGTCATAAATTTTAGTTACTATCTTTCAATCTTTTTTTAGTTGGAGTCTCACTCCGTCACCCAGGCTGGAGTGCAGTGGCATGATCACAACCACCGAAGCCTCGACCTGCTGGGCTCTGGCAATCCTTCCACCTCAGCCTTCCAAGTAGCTGGAACTATAGGCATGTGACACCACACCTGGCTAGTTTTTTTGATTTATTGTAGACAGGAGGTCTTGCCATGTTGCCCAGGCTGATCTCGAACCCATGGGCTCAGGCAATCCTCTCACCTCGGCCTTCCAAAGTGCTGGGACTACAGGCGTGAGTTACTCTGCCCAGCTTCTCAATCTTTTAAGATTACAAGGATCTTCTAAATAATGGAAGTTACTGCCTAACTAGAATTGGACTTTTCTTAAAACATTACGTCTGTGTTTTGGCTAATACCCTATTGTTTCTGTTATTTATTGTATTGGTAAATCCACATTCCAGTTGCAAGGTGGTCAGGTCTGTTGTGCCTGGTTGGTCAGGTGAAGGTCGTATACTGTTAAGAAAGATGTCTGGGGTTGGACTCGGTGGCCTGTCATCCCAGCACTTTGGGAGGCTGAGGTGAGTGGATTGCCTGAGCCTGCAGGTTTGAGACCCACCTGGGAAACTTGGCGAGACCTCGTCTCTGCAATAAATCAGAAAATTAGCTGGGCATGGTGGTACATGCCTGTAGTTCCAGCTACCTGGAAGGCTGAGGTGGAAGGATCACCTGAGCCCAGCAGGTAGAGGCTGCAGTGGCCATGAGCGTGCCATTGCACTCCAGCCTGGGCAACAGAGTGAGACTCTGACTCAAAAAAAAAAAAAAAAATAAATAAATAAATCAATAAAACTGTCCGAACGCTTACCCTATTTAACGCAGTAGTCCCAAATCTGAGAGGGCTTGTGTGTAAGGTTTTTTACCTATTCCAGAGAAGTCCTACAGGGAAAGACACTGGTTTGTTAGAACTTACAGGAGGCACCGATGGCGGCTCGCCAGTGAAGAAGGAACCTGCACTGTTGGAGAGTACAGGAAACAGGTTTGTAGTCAAGCAAGTTAATTATTCAACCTACTACATGGTGGTTACAATCACAATGAGTAAGTGTTAGGTCACGCTCCCAGAGAGGCCTCCAGAATGCGGGGTCAGGCCCGCTGGGGTGTGGGTGTCTGGTGTGTGATCTGATGTCTCATGAAGGATGCAAAGAATTGCACAAAAGTTAGATGAGTAAATATAGTTTATTTAGAAAGCAAATGAGGCCGGGCTTGGTGGCTCAGCCTGTCACCCCAGCACTTTGGGAGGCCGAGGTGAAGGATTGACTGAGCCCATGGGTTCGAGACCCACCCGGGCAACTTGGCGAGACCTCATCTCTACAATAAATAAACAAATCAGCCGAGTGTGGTAGTGCATACCTGTAATTCCATACTGGGCGTGTACCGCGCTGTGGTTGCAGCTACTTGGAAGGCTGAGGCGGAAGGATCACCGGAGCCTAGCAGGTCGAGGCTGTGCTGGCCGTGAGCGTGCCACTGCACTCCAGCCTGGGTGACAGAGTGAGATGCCTATGCCAAAAAAAAAAAAAAAAAAAGAAAAAGGAAAGTAAATGAGAGAGAGAGGCGATTCACCTTCCCAAGGTAGGAGAGGGTACCAAAGCCAGCAAATATGGCAGCAGCCATAACTCTGAGAATGTATGGCCACACTAGAGTCTAGTAAGGCAATGGCTGCCAACTGCCCGTGGTCGAGCACTTTTAATCCTTCCCCTTGATGGGGACAGATCATTAAGGTGATATCATCACGTCATTATGAAGGGGCAGGTAAGCACAGGCACTGACGTCAGGGGATGGACAGCAGGCAGATGCATGGGTTGGGCCCATGATTGCTGCCATGATGGAGACGTCTGTGTCATGAAGGCCACCAAGGGCTGCTTTGGTTAACTTGAGTCTTAAGGGTGGAGGCAAATAGTTGAAATAGAAAAGCGACTAAGTACAAAAGAAGCTAGGGTGAGAGGGTGGCAGAACAATGCTCAATAACTACCTGAGAAACGGGTTCTGGCCTTGGCTAGTGATTAGAGGGTAAGTTAAGTGAACTGCTAAAAGAACTTGAAATTTAGGCAATGTTAACATGGCTGCTCATTGGGGTTTTTTTTTGAGTTGGAGTCTCACTCTGTTACCCAGACTGGGGTGCAGTGGCCACTCCTGGCCACTGCAGCCTTGACCTGCTGGGCTCCGGCGATCCTTCTGCTTCAGCCTTCCGAGTCATTGGGTATATTAAATCCATGTTGTGTCCTTTCAGTAAGGGTGTCACCATATTGTTCTCCGCTCTCCTCAGTGACCTGCGTCCCCATGACCAGGAACACGCATATCCCACAGAGACCAGCCTTGGTCAGAGGCAACTCCTGGCAGGCAGGGCAGAAAGAAGCCAGATACCCATAGGGGAAAAGCATCAAGGTACAATGACCTCACACCCTATTTTACTTTATTTTATTTTATTTTGAATTGGAGTCTCACTCCTTCGCCCAGGCTGGAGTGCCATGGCATGCACGCTCACGGCCGCTCCAGTGTCGAACTTGTGGACTCTGGCAATCCTTCCGTCTCAGCCTTCCAAGTAGCTGGAACTATAGGTGCACGCTACTGCACCCGGCTAATTTTTTATTTTATTATAGAGACAAGGTCTTGCCAAGTTGCCTGGCTGGTCTCGAACCCGAGGGCTCGGGTCATCCACTTGCCTCGGCCTCCCAAAGAGCTGGAATGACAGGCCGAGCCACCGAGCCCGGCCACATCCTATTTTAATTCAGACCTACCTGTAAGAAACTGGTCTATCTCTAAGTTGCACGACTAAGCTGTCTCAGATTCTTGGCCAAAATTCAGTCAGGTTTCTGAAGCTTCTGCTAGGCCATCTGTCCACTTCCTTGTGAAATCCAGTTTTAGCAAAAGAGCCCTGGTCTGCCTCAGCAAGAGTCATGGTAGGTTGGCTTAACCAGAATCCTGTTCCCCCTGACACTTTCTTGTAGGCCTTTTCTACCCACTGGTGCCTGTCCTGTTCCTTGGTCATAAATTCCTGCTTGCCCAGGCTGTGTTCAGAGCTGAGCGGTGCCTACTGCAAGAGTCCAGAATGAAGTCAGCCTTGGCATGCTTTAAGTGTCATAGAATAGTTTTTTCATTTTCTTTTCTCTCTTTTTTTTTTGAGCAGTAGTCTCAACTCTGTCTCCCAGGCTGGAGGATAGTGCCACGCTCACGGCTACCACAACCTCAACCTGCTGGGCTCAGGCGATCCTTTCGCCCCAGCCTTTCAAGTAGCTGGAACCACAGTCACGTGCCACCACACCTGGCTAATTTTTTTGATTTATTGTAGAGACAAGGTCTTGCCAAGTTGCCTGGGTTTGTCTCGAATCCGTGGGCTCAGGCAATCCTCTCGCTGCTGCCTCCCAAAGTGCTGGGATTACAGGGGCGAGCCACTGTGCCTGGCAGTTTTTTCTTTAACATTCTTTTTTTTTTGATTTGGAGTCTCACTCTGTCGCCCAGACTGGAGTGCAGTGGCCGCTCCCGGCTACTGCAGCCTCGACCTGCTGGGCTCCAGCGATCCTGCCGAGTAGTCGGAATTACAGGCATGCGCTACCACGCCCGGCTGATTTTTTGATTTATTGTAGAGATGAGGTCTCACTGCCCAGGCAGGTCTCGAACCCGTGGGCTCAGGCAATCCACTCACCTCAGCCTCCCAAAGGCGCGGGATTACAGGCTGAGCCACCGAGTCCGACTCTTTTTTTTTTGAGTTGGAGTCTCACTCTGTCGCCCAGACTGGAGCGCAGTGGCACACTCCCGGCCACCGCAGCCTTGACCTGCCGGGCTCCGGCAATCCTTCCGCCTCAGCCTTCC
>NW_007234804.1:0-15289 GCF_000164805.1 Carlito syrichta
CAGTCTCAGCAAGGCTGCCATGACCGGTGCAGCAAGTTGGGGGGCAGAAGAGTCAACAGCAATGAGCAAAGGTCTCTGAATTTTTCTGAGAATCGAACCCCAAGGAATCAGGGCTGAAAAAAACTGGCAAGGATGGTGTGGGAGATAAACCTTTATGTTTGCTTTTTAATCTTTGGCTCACTGTGAGGCACTTTTTTGCATAAGTGGTGGATCTTTTGTCTGTGAGGTGGGGACCTGATCTACATACCCACCTCAGGAAGTTTGGGCATAAGAACGTGCCTTTAGGAATCCCATTTTCATGAAGGTCCTGTGCTCTTTCCAAAATGAAGGGAGCTTCGAAAGTGATGGCCACGTTTCTGGGAATCAGCATTAAGACTGCCCAACAAAGATGAGGGTCAAGATAGGATAGGAAGAGAGAATGAGGAGAGAAACTAAAATCTAGATGCCAGACACCGTGATAAGTGTCTACACGTAGAATCCCATTTAATCCTTGCCTGGGAGATCTACGTGCTTGTCATCATCAGCATCATCATCAGTATTGCCACTCTACAAATGAAGCTCAAACAGGTGAACGGTTAAAATTAGAGCTAGGATGTAACTCTAACGCCATTGAAACCTAAAACTCACATGCTTTCAACAGTTCTCAATTAACGGGGGTCTTAAAGCATTTTTCTGTCAAGCATACCAAGTGCGTTAGTCCATTCAGGCTGTTATAACAGAATGTCATAGACCGAATAGCTTATAAACAACAGAAACTTATTTCTCACAGGTCTGGAAGCTGGCAAGTCCAAGATCAAATCACCTGCAGATTTGGTGTCTGGTGTGGACTCACTTCCTAGTTCATAGATGGCCAATTTTGCTATAACCTTACAGGGGGAGATGAGTAAAGGAGCTCTCTGGGCACCTTTTATAAGGATACTAATTCTCTTTTATAAGGCTCTACCCTCATGATCTAAGCACTTCCCAAAGGCCCCACCTCCAAATACCATCATGCTGAAGGTTAGGATTTTAATACACAGAGGGTACCAAAAAAATACACATTTTAAGAAAGAAAGAAACTATTGAAATTGTGGATGAATGCAAGCCATGTTTAACTTTGGCAATTACAAGAGGTGTTCAAAGTGGTTACCATTGGCATCCAGGCACTTCTAATTACAGCAAACTAATGGTAGTACATAGATAACATTACTTAAAATGTATATACATTTTTTGGCACCCAAGTATGCATTTGGGGGAACATCAACTTTCAGCCTGTAGTACAAATGTTGAGCACCACTTCCTCAGGAAGCTTTTCCTTGATTCCTGTCCCAGGTCTCGTTCCATATTGATCATGGTGCTTATACTATGTTCTCCTCTATGTGTTATTAATACTCTTTCCTACCACACACTAACCAAGTTATCCAAGAGGGCAGGGACCACTTTTTCTCGCCATTGTATCCTCAGCACCCAGCAGAGTACCTGACATGAGGTAGGTAGTAGGTATTCTCTCCTCTCTCTCTCTCTCTCTCTCTTTCTAGTTCTCTCTCTTTCTCTCTCTCTCTCTCTCTGTTTCTTCATCTACAAAAGTGTTGTGAAAAAATTCTCTCAGTGTTCATGTGAGAATTAAACAAGAAAATTTATATAATATGACTTTTGCAGGGCCTAGAAAACAGAGTGCTCAATAAATGAAAGTTTAAAAAAGTAAAGATGTGCAAGTCTCTGGTGCTATGGGAAAGAAATGAGGTAGATTTTGAGTCTGGGTATGATATTTGAGGGACTTTCAGTCAAATACAGAAGGTCTTAATTATCCTCAAGATTGGTGTGACTGAGGAAGCCAAGTAAAGAAAACTAGGAGGAATATATGGGACTGGCAGATATAAGAATCAGTCTCACCCTCAGAGTAAGTGTGAACAAATTAGATACATAAACATCAATAGTGATGCACTTTGAACCCTCCATCTTCAGGCAACCTGTCTAGCTACTCACTGAGTCACATACATCTGATCTCAGAAACACACATGCAATGGAAAAGGAAGAAAACATTTCCAGCTCCACTGCAGCCCTCAACCCCACTACCTTTCCTTCAGATGGAAAGATTCTAGCTCTTCTCTCTTCAGGATGTCATTTACAATTCTTTAGAGCTGAGGCCCCAAGAATCAGACAAAATTATGAGTCGAAATGTACAATCTAATCAAACGGCATTAAAATGATTTTGAAATGGTAACTTCAGAATTAACTTGAGAATTGAAAATATTTCGGAATTAAGTCAAGAATTGAAAATATTTAATACAGTGGTACCTGTTGTCTATTAGATGCTCAAGCCCTTCTGCCTACGGAGTGACCAAGGAAAAACACAGAATGGAGCAATGCTTTGCTCACATAGAGACAGAGCAAGACCAGCTTCAATAACTTGTGTTGCTTCCGCAGGACCGGCAGGTCCCTCCAGCAGCAGAAACTGGGCAATTAGCCTGCATGTACCCCTCTTGTGCAGCAGCAGAAGATACTGTCCCCTCACTACCAGGGACAGAGAGAGTAGTCAGATACAGTAATGGCATTGGCCAGGTGCCCTAAGACACATACTTAAGGAAGACAAAGGGGTACAAAATGAGCCTGCAACAGGGAAAGATACTACCACACAAGGTGACAAGCCCAACACAAACTAAGAGGGCTCTTTATCTCTTGGATGGGAGATATTCCAGGCTCAAGACTCATTCTTATGCAGCCTAGTTGTGGTCAAAACAGTGTGTACATGGAACTGCATTTTTCCAACAGAAGTTAACTGAAATCGGAATGAAAACAAAAGATTCCTACTATTCAGATCACGTGAAAGAACTACAAAGGGTGTGACTGTTCCATTTCCTGCTGACATGGGGAATAATTTTTTAAAAGGATTACATGTATCCGTATATGCTCCAAAATGAATGACTTGGATGAATGCAGTCCCTACATTCCCCCTTAGCTTGTCCAATGTGGGAGTTGTAACTTGAGTATGAACTACAGATCCGGTTTACATTAGCTAACCAGGCATAAAACTGTTCTATAGCTGCATGTCTTTTCTTTTCTTTCTTTCTTTTTTTTTTTTTGAGTTGGAGTCTCACTGTTGCCCAGACTGGAGTGCAGTGGCCGCTTCCGGCCACCGCAGCCTTGACCTGCTGGGCTCCGGCGATCCTTCTGCCTCAGCCTTCCAAGTAGCCGGAATTACAGGCATGTGCTACCATGCCCGGGTCATTTTTTGATTTATTGTAGAGATGAGGTCTCGCTGCCCAGGCGGGTCTCGAACCCGCGGGCTCAGGCAATTCACTCACCTCAGCCTCCCAAAGGCGCGGGATTACAGGCTGAGCCACCGAGCCCAGCTTGGGTGTCTTTTCTACCCTGGAAAAGTTTAAATATAAATACGGAAATGAATAAACAACTCAAAGCTGTAGTATAAATATTGTTGCATTAAGGTCAACCTATTTATTTACTTAAAGTGTTTAAGATAACCTTGGCATATTGAAAAATCTGAAAATTAACCTTCTGATGCTAAAGTAAAATCAGTAATTGATTTTAGATTTATGAGTTAAGCTGAATGCTCTACAAGAATTTGACTAAGTTTGTAGACAAATTGCAAAGCTCAAGTGAAGTTGAAATTTCCTATATTTATAAACTTAACTCTGTAAGGATTGCTTAAGTATTTGGGACTATTTTTGCTTACTAAGACTTTCAAGTTTGTCCTTGCTTTTTCACGTTTCCCCTTTTGTAGGTATTTTAAATGCTTAAAGAAAACATTAAATGTATTAAGGACATATGTAAAGTTTAAAGGTCTAAGCATGCTTAATGACTTGGGTGTGTGGATGGGGCTGCTTGTTTAACCTAACCTGTAAGATACCATGTACAAAGGAAAACCCAAATGCTACATCAGCGTCCAATCAAGAGACAGAAATCACACAGCAATTTCACAGAGAACATTAGATATAAAGAGTTATTACCTATAACAGGGGAATGGAACAATAAAGGTTTGTCTAATAAGAAGTAAAGAAACTACGTAGACAATAGGCACAGCAGATGTAAGAACAGTCTTTCCTTTAAGTAAAATGCAGCACACTGGGAGGTCTACCCAGGGCTGAGATAAAGACATTGCTGGTGAAGGCATTCATGGCTCACTGGATGGCAGAGAAGTCACTGTGAGGCTCGATGGTGGCACCTTCTGGAAATCCAACCTCTGGAGCTTTCCATAAATCCACTCTCTAAGATGCCAGTTCTTCATGGCAGGGTATCACCAGAAGCATGCTGCTACCAAGCCTCCCAAGAGGGAACTGGGGGAAAGCTTCTGGTTGTCAGGTGTTGCTGACTGTAGGGGACTTCCAAAAGAGGAGCACAAGGGAACCAGGGGAAAAAAGACCCTGTCCTGCTGCAGCGCCCAGTGCCCACACTGACGGTTTAACAGCATGCCAGTTGGCAAGGAAAAAGACATTTACAGGGTTCATTTAGGGTGGATTATTGAGGAGCAAATAATGAAGGATGGAACGTGTAATAATCCAACCGAAAACAGTCACAGGGAATTTAGGCTGTAAACTTGAGTTTGTAAATATTAATAAATTGCTCTCATTTTGTGCTAAAATTATTAAATTCATAAATAGAATAACAAATTTTGAAGTTCAATTTAAAGGCTTAAAACCTGGGTCTTAAAATTATGACTTATTTACATAAATGAATATGGATTTAAAGCCCAGGTAACTATAAATAAAACCAAGTTCCTTCTGTGCTCAAAACGTACCCTTGAGTATTACAAAGTTCATATTGATACTGGATCTCACTTATTCTGTAAAATGCCATTAAGTAGGTAGAAAAAAATAAAGTAAATATATAAAGTATTAATAATGGGTGAAGGGAAGAGAAAACAGAGAAGCAATGACAATACTGGGGAGGAGGCCCTGGCAGAGTTTTGAGCAAAATGCTTAGGAAGCAGCCAAGGGTGGGAAAACATTGGAGAAGAGCAATGAGGACTTTTGAATAAGGGCTTCGGTATTTATGTGGTCCCTTTTACTGTTCTTTAGAAGACACTAGTAAAAATTGGAAGTATGGTGCTTTGGAGTCATTTTATTTTTGTTGCTGAATTGTGTTTCTGTACCTGAGACACTGAATGATATAAAACCCTGGAATTTATTGGGATATCCCCTAAACAGTTAAGTCTGACTAATAATCTATTTGTGCTGCAGTGCACCACAGAAGCCCTTCCAAGATGATGGCATCACCAGCCTGGGCTGGGAGAAGGCTGCATCCCTGGCAGAGTTGGCCATCTGGGGTGCGGCATGTAGACTCTTATTTATACACAACACGATATAGCATGAGCTAAAGGAATAGCAGAAATCCTCCCACTCTCACTGTAATAGTTTGAGAGGGTTAATTCTTAACATTCCTCTACCATCCCCATTCAATTTTGGAATCAATGAAGAGAGAAACCCAACAAGCAGGGTATTGGTGAAAGCCAATGTGGAAGACTGGTGGGTGACTCATGCCTGGTGATACGTTGCCCTGATTTAAACAGACTTACTCATCCAGAAGCCCTGGAAGTCCTGAACATCTCTAGGCTTCCCCTGGAAAGGAAGAGTGATGATTTATCCTTTCTGTCAACAGCTGCTTCCAAAGACTCCAGGAAGAGGAAGGGGCTGAATCAGATAAGTGCAATGCCCCTGAATGCACCAATGATTAGAGTTTTCCTCATAAGGAAACATGAAGCTGGAAAAATGATGTTCTCCCCAGGTATACTTTAAGAATCAATCAGGTGGTGGTTACTCCCTTGAGGGAGGGAATTGCCCATAACTAAGCGCTAGCGAAAAATTCAGATTCCCCTCCCCACAAAGACTCTGAAGTGGGTCAGAAGAGCACAGGACAGGATAGAACAGTACAAGGTCATTCTATACTCAGGATTGAAAATTCATTCCACTATTGGGTTCCCCCACCCTAATTTATGTCCAGTCGCAATATCTGATTTAGATCATTAGTGTTCTACAGTGAGTTTACATGACAACCGAAAGATGCTTCGATGGCAAAAGACAGCAACTTAGAGTTTAAACCATCTTCCCTTATGAAATTCCCAAGGATAAATTAAACTCCAAAGACTAAAGCACCAGAGAATCATGGGCTGCATCATAAAGAAGGACAAACATGTGGACTTTGCAGCCACTTGGATGGATTTAGAGTCTATCATACTCAGTGATCTATCACAGTAACAAAGAACAGAGTTACCACATGTTCTCACTCATAAGCACACCCTGAACGTTCACCATAGTTCTATAAGAAAGGAATTTGGCAGTAGCAGGATACTGCTGGGGTGGGGGTGGGGGATACATAACATTAATAAGGGTACCTGATCTCAAACCAGTTGAAGTGGGGATCAAAGGGAAGTCCAAACTTTACCTGTACAATGACCACTTATATACCCCACATCTTTAAAACATGTGTGTGTGTGTGTGTGTGTGTGTGTGTGTGTAAAAGAATCTGGGCTGCACTGAACACTAAAGGCACCTATGCCTTTATGGGCTCCTGCAAAACTATGAATATGGTAGAGGGCAGAGCAGATTGTCACTTCCTCCTGAGCACAGCAGTTTCCCCAGAGAAAGAGGAGGCACCAAGTCATACCTGCCCTGCTCCTTCCCCCAAACTCCCCAACCAGTGAAACTCAAGCAGAGGACCTCGAGGAAGTACGAAGAAGTAGCCCCTCCACCAGACATGCACACACGTGCACTCACACACTTCATGCACAGTAGACCAACCCTCCTTCCCAGAAGTGTTGCAGCAAGACTGCTATGTTATTCACAGGCACAAGAGATAAAAAACTAATCATTCACATGGGATGTTGGAAGTATTCTTTAGTTTCTTGTTGAGATTCAGAAACTTTACAGTCCCCTTACACCCATCCCCTACTCAAAGACAGCTTCCCTCTTCTCCCTTTCCCTGTACGTAAGAATTCCCTGTTGCCACTGCCTGTGCCATCCCTGCTCTGTGGCTAAATTTGGATACCAATTTATCCACTTTTACTATTGTCTCAGTCTCACCCCCCACTACCAGATCTCAACTTGTAAAAAATTTGTGCAAATGTGCTTGTTACAACCAGATGCCATAAATTATACTAGATGTATAGTTTCTAAAGTTGTATCCAGAAATAAAAATATTTCCATGATGGAGAGAAATACTAAAGCCTGTTTTGGCAGAAAGTACTATGGTTTTATTTTTAAAATAGTTTTTAATGTGACCCATACATATTTTTACTTCTGAGTAGTCCTCCTTATCAAGGGGGAAAAAAAAAGGATTGCATAACCAACTGCAATGATTCCAGGTTCTGTAATGTAGGACCAAGAGCAGGTTCTTGAATTCTCAGCTTCACTGATGGTTTCAGAGACAGTAGCTGCTCTAGGGATCAGTGCAGAATAGTTTTGAGTCATTCTGGTGCTCTCCCAATCCACAGTCCTTCTGACAATTTTGAAAGTAATCAGGTCCCCCATCTTAAATTATTTCTTGCTTCAAGTATTGAGAGTGGTTCTCTTTCCCAAGTGAATCTCTGACCTACCATTATTATTATCCTTATCTCTAAAAAGCAAAAAATGTATACAACCTGAAGAGAACCCAAGAGTATATATCCTTAGCACTAAAACCACATAGTCCACCCAGATTTAACCTCTGGGTGTTCTGCAGTGAGTTTACATGGGTGCTCATTCAGTCACTCATTCTTCTCTTAGAATTTCACTTTTCTTGTACTTTTGGACTCTGTGCTGAGCACTGTTTGTTATTCAGGTTCATTCAGGGCCATAAGACAGTAAAACGACTGGAATATCCCTTGGTTCATCTTGAGGGTGAACCAGAACGCTAGCTGAGGTAATTTTCTGACTCAGGACTCAAAGCAAGAGTGTGGCTTGTGCCATTCTGAGCAGCCAGGGTGGATCGAGAAACTCCTTCCCCTGCAAAGATATTTAAAAACTGACCCTTAAAGAAATAACCTTCCAAGGAAGAAGTACTCTTCAGGAAATGTCAGTTACAAATTTTAAAAGGCCAAGCAGTTGAAGCAAGTTCATAAGCGACAAAAGGTGAAAACAAGCCAAGCGTTCAGATGAATGGATAAACATGGTCTATACAGACAATGGAATATTTTTATTCAGATATAAAATAATGAAGTGCCTAAATTGCTACAATATGGATGAGTCTTGAAAACATTATAATAAGTGGAATAGGCCGGACACAAAAGGACGGATGTTAGACAATTTCACTTACGTGAGATGTCTAGAATAAGCAAATTTATAGAGAAAGAAAGTAGATTAGAGGTTACCTGGGGCCAGGGAAGAAGAAAGGTGGTGAGTTATTGCTTCATGGTTACGATGATTCTGTTTGGGGTGATGACAAATTTGAGGAATAGAGCTGTGGTGGTTGTACAACATTATGAATGTAATTAACACCACCAAACGAAATGGTACAAAATTGTTACTATGACATATATATGTATGTGTTATAGGTATAAAGCAATATACATAAAGTAAATGGCAGTTATATATAAAAGCAGTGTTTAATTCCCTAAAGGTTTCTGGTGAGAGTTCTGCGGAATAATGATGATATAATGCAGTTTTCCACCAACACGTGGACTGCAAAGCTGGAGACCATCTTTATAAGAGATGATTGCGGAAGTGAGTCTTATCATGTAGAAACCATACCACTAAGAAGTTTTTTTTTTTCGAATTTATTATACTCGGCATTCAAAATAGCCTTCAAAAGCATGGGAGATGGACAATTCATTTAAACAAAAGGAACTTAGGAAAAGTCTTTACCTTAGAAAACATCTTTCAATCTATTCAGATTAAAATACAAAGCTTGATTTGTTTGCATGCCTATGTATGTTTTTCTTTTTTAATCTTAATGTCAGGATAGCATAATATCCCTCAGATAAATCTATGTCTGACAAAGCGGTTTTATTGTTATATATGTCATTGTTGGACAACACCATGGCTCCTGAAATACCAGAATCACAAGGTTAAGTAGGTTATTAGTCATTTTATTTTATTTTATTTATTATTATTTTTTTCTGAGTCGGAGTCTCACTCTGTCGCCCAGACTGGAGTGCAGTGTCTGCTCCCGGCCACTGCAGCCTCGACTTGCTGGGCTCCGGCGATCCTTCAGCCTCAGCCTTCCGAGTAGCTGGAACTACAGGCGTGCGCTACCATGCCTGGCTCATTTTGATTTACTGTAGAGATGAGGTCTCGCCAAGTTGCCCAGGCGGGTCTGGAACCTGCGAGCTCAGGCAATCCACTCACCTCAACCTCCCAAAGGCATGGGATTACAGGCTGAGCCACCAAGCCCGGCTAGTCATTGCATTTTAAAAATAAAAATGATATTCTTTGAAACCAATCATGCAGCTGAAGGCAATTTTCTCCAGGTTTGTAAGATTCTCTAGATTGGTATTCTAGTCTCTGAACTTAAGCCCCACAGGTGATCTCTGGGCTGGAGAATTTGCTGTTTAAACTATGCAACTGGCCAACACCAGAATATTTTTTCCACACGACCTAGTAATGTGGGACATGGTTGGAAATGCATTGGTTACAAGCTATGGGATTAATAGGGTTAATTCTGCTGGGTACTTGGGGATTCTAGTTTTTACTCAGTCCCCAAGTTTATTTACCAAGGAAGACTTCCTGAGTATAACTATCAAATCATCATCTTGGAGACTACATTTTATAAAACTTCCTAAACCCCACAAGGAGGAAAAATCTTATGAAGTAAGTCCCTTCCCAGAAGCATTTTTTCTGCTTAAATCAAAACCTTTTTGTAGTACTTCTCATCCTCTGTCTCCCTTCACCTCTTCACAACCCCCTCCCGCAAACACACACGGCCACAATCTAAACTCATTAAGGTATTGTTTTACAACCTAGACCTTTGAGAGAACTGAGTGCTTTCCTGTGGGCTTTGGAGAGAGACTCATTCTAGCCAGATAGGGTCTCATGAGCCCCTGCCAGGAAGTCGGGCTTCACCCTGCATCTCCAGAAGGCTCTTAGCAGAGCAGGGAGTGGGACTGAGGCTGGGCCCTGCAGCCAGACCTCAACAGTGACCGGGTCCCTTGTGGCCTCGTGGGCACACGGTGAAGATCAGCAGCTTGGAAGGTGGACTCCAGGGGTCCAGGGCCACAGGCAGGGGCGAGGCAGAAGGGAAGACATCTAGCCTCCCGATGTGCACTGTTTATGGTGGGGGTGGCTGAGGGAGGCTTGGGGTGGAGGCCAGATGGGGCTGCCTGGACCTAGGCCCAAAGGGAGGAAGGGGGCTTAAGAGGAAGCAGCAGGCAAAGACCAGGAGGAAGAGCCGGGAGGGCCAGCCGGACGCCGGGAGAAGTGTCCGAAAGACAGAGGCCGACAGGAAGTCAGGAGGCATAAAGGCCATCGGACATTTATTTGAAGTGACCACCAGAGAGCCTGCTGGCCAAGGGGCTGCTGAAGGAGAGGGCGGTGGTTCAGGGGGTGAAGGGGGTGTGGGTCGAGGGTTTAGACAGCTGACTGGACACGGTGGCTCATGCCTGGAATCCCAGAGCTGTGGGAGTCTGAGGTGGGAGGATGGTTTGAGAACTGGAGTACAAGACCAGCCTGGGAAACCTATGGAGACCCCATCTCTAGAAATCACTTAAAAATCAGGCCAGATGTGATGGCTCATGCCTGTAATCCAGCACTTTGAGAAGTCAAGGCGGGAGGATCACTTGAGCCCAGGAGTTCAAGACCAGCCTGGGCAACACAGAGACCCCATCTCTACAGACAAATCAAAAAATTAGCCAGGCATGGTGACATACACTTGTAGTCCCAGCTCCTTGGGAGGCTGAGGTGGAAGGATCATTTGAACCCAGTAGGTCGAGGCTGAGGTGAGCTGTGACCACACCACTATACTCTGGGCTGGGCAGTGGAGTTAGACCACTGACTCAAAAAAAAAAATTAAATCAGCTTAACAATAACCCACAACCACAGGATCAACTTGTTCACAATAGCAAGAATCTGGAATCAACCATGCTGTCCATCAAAAGAGGACTGCATTAAAAAAATGTGGTACATATACATGATGGAATACTATGCAGTCATAAAAAAGAAGAAAATTATGAATTTTGCAGCAACCTGGATGGAACTAGAGTCTATAATACTGAGTGACCTCTCACAGAAACAAAGATCTGAGTACCACATGTTCTCACTCATATAGTGGACCTTGGACATCTATCATAACACTATAAGAAAATGACTGACGGTACTGGGAAACTATGGGGGGGAGGGAGATGGGATTAATAGTAGCAAATATCTGTCCGGGGACGGGGAAACACCTCTTATCAACAGGGTGCCTGAATGAAACGTAACTGTATACTTAACCCTTAACTGTACCCCACAACATCATAATAAAAAAATATTGATATAAAAAAAATTAAAAAATTAGCCAGGCATGGTGGTGTGCGCCTGTAGTCCCAACTACTCGGGAGGCTGAAGTGGGAGGATTGCTTGAGCCCGGAGGTGGAGGCTGCAGTGAGCTATGGTCCCGTCACCACACTCCAGCCTGGGCCACAGAGCAGGACCTTGTCTCTAAAATACACTTTTTTACTAGGAGTGTAAACAACTGGCAGAAGCCCAGTCAGGAAGGGTGAGGGGGCATGTGGGACCCGGGGTGGAGACATCCAAGTTCAGGTGCAGGAGACGGGGCAGGGGAGGCCAAGGACCGGGAGGAGGTCGCTGCCGAGAGGGGTCCTGGGAGAGAGGAGGGAAAGAGGGGCCCGGGACAGAGGGGACTGGGCTGTGGGGATGGAGGTGATTCAGGGTCACTGGGGGCACGGGCTCAGGGCAGGCCACTGGCGGGCCAGGACCCTCCAGAAGACCCTCTTCGGGCAGCCCTGAACAGCCACGCCTCTCGCCGGTCCACCACATAGCGTGTGGCGTGTGGTGGGCACCTGGTGTATGCTGGTGACCCTGCTGGACGCTGGAGACCCCGAAGGAGCTGATGGTCCTGTGGGCCTCACACGAAGGCTCGCACAGGGTGGAGCTCCCAGCAGCAGGAAAGGCAGGCAGAGATGCCCCGGTTCACCCTGAGGACAACCAGAGTTTCAGAGAGGGTTAGTGACTGCCAAAGGTCACACAGCCGGGAAGTGGCTGCCCAGGTCAGTTCCAGCTTCCTGGCCTCACCCTGGCCAGCAAGCTCAGTTTCAGCCAGGTGGCTTCAGGGTTGCCACCCTGCCCCCCTCAGCAAGGACAGGACACGCAGAAGGCACAAACGTGCCGGTTCTCTGAGCACCCCCGTGTACCCTATCATGGTTATGGATGCAGATGGGAGGCGTGAACTCCTAACCCTGACCTTGGTGTCTACAGCTGAGGGTACTGGGGCGGGGGGAATGTTAGAGGTCTCAGAAGAGGGTGGCAGCTTCTGGGGGGGGGAGAGATGGAGGAGGGGGAGATAAGCCAGAGGACTCCCCCAACCCTGGAGGCCACTCAGGGAGCCCAGGGAAGCCAGGCAAAAGCAGGAGGAGGCCGGAAGGGTGGCTCACAGTCTCAACAGTTTGGGAAGCCAAGACTGGAGGATCGAGGAGGCCGGAGGATCGCCGCGGCCAGGAGTTCAAGACTAGCCTGGGCAACATAGTGAGACCCCATCTCCACTAAAAATAAATAAAAATTAAAAAGCCAGGGCAGTGAAGGAGCCCCCGAGACGCCCCCCACATGGCTGCGGCCCCGACTCAGGGATTTCGGGGTGCGGTCACCATCCCCGCCCCAGAGGCGGGGGGCCCGGGGGGGGGGGCCCGGGACCCGCCCCTGCCGCCGGGCGCTGGCGGCAGCCGGGAGGAAGAGTGCCCGCCGCCGCGCTTCTGACCAACCGCCCGAGCCGCACCGAGGGCTGGAGGAAGCCCAGGCCGTTCCGTCTCCCTCCCCCGCGGGAACCGAGGGAGTCCCGCCCAGGGGCCGGAGGGGGCGGTTTCCCACTGCGGCCCGTCCTCCTGCACGTCCACCCGGACCGTCCGCCCCTCCAGCCCCAGGGGCCCACCCGGGGGTCAGGGCCCGGTGCCCATGTCCTGGGACGGACGCCAGGGCAGCGAGGCCGCGGGGCTCCGGAGGAGGCCACCGGCCTCGGCACGGGGTCAGCCAGGGCCTTGGAAGGGGAGCGGCCACACAGGGGAGCTGGCGCAGGAGAGGGGGGTCCGCGGAGTTCCCCCCGCCCGCGTTCCCACCGCGGGGGGCCGCGCAGGATTCTCCTCGGCAGCCTGACCTTCCTCTCCCCGTGACTCACCTGCAGCCCCAGCCGCCGCCGGACCCAGATCTGCTGCCCAGCCTGAGGCCCGGATGGCCACGGGCATGTCCTGGGGGTCTCTCCCATCCCCACCCCACATTCCTGGCCACCGAAACCCCGCTCCCCCCCGCCCCCGCAGCCTGGGGGTCGGCCCTGGTTCTCTGGGACTCTCCCGGGAGGCAGGTGCCTGTCGTCGCCCCCTAGTCCCCGCTCCCTTCAGCCCCAGGGTCCCAACATGGCCCACAGCGAGTCTCCCTGCCTCCCCGCCTCCTCACTGTGCCTGGCGCCGGCCTCACTCCAGACCTGTTTTTCTGCCCTTCCCGGAGCTGACTGTATCCGGTAGAGGGAGAGTTCAGAATGCCAGCCTGGGGTTGGTCAGGCCAGGCCCCAGGGCCTGGGAGAACCCTTGGTCATGACCAGGGGCAGTTGATTATCAGAAGCATGGTCAGAGCTCCACGCCAAAGGCTGGGAGAGTCGGGGTCAGATCCTGGCTGGGAGCGAGGGGACTGGGGCCATGAGTGCATACTGAGGGGGACACGGGGCCACCGGGACAGGGCCATGGGTTGGCCCAGGGGCACGGGAGCACTTGCTAAAATGTGGGGGGCTGCTCTCACATCGTGGAAGGATTTGGGTGTGAGGGGATTTCCAGGCCTGCCTGGGCCAGGGGAGCCTGCAGGCCTCTGTCCAGCTGGGGTCAAGGACCCTGCAGGCCACCCTGTACCCTCGCCTTCTCCTGGCTGGAGGTTTCCTGTGAGACATGAAGGAGCGGGGCGGGGATCCCTGTCCTGCCTCTGAGATTGTCTCTCTGGGCCGAGCTGAGAGAGGAAGTGGAGGTTCCAGAAGGGCAGACCTCCGGGCCTCTGGCCTCTGCCTTCCTTCCTGCTCCTTGGCTGTTCTGGCCTGTCTCCATGTGTAAATCACAATTCCCCTGTAAAATTGTTCGACTCCATGACAAATGTCTGGCTGATGGGGGATTTCAACCTAATTGCTGTTGGCATTTGGTGTCTTTCTGCTATTCTGCCTTCCTGTGCCGGGCACCCCCCTCCTCGGGGCCTCATGCACACAGACAGTCGTGACCCCCGGTTTTCTCTTGCTGTGACCACTTGTCGGTGAATGTCAGGTGCTGTGCTGGGCACCGGGGGGCAGCGGAAAGTAGGCATGGCCCCTCCTCGGGTGCTAGCTGTGCAGGAGAGACTGGCTAGCAAATCCAAAGATGATACGGGGGGCGGATATGATGTGGCTACGATGTGATGTGACATATGATGTGGTCTATGATGTGGTTATGGCGTGATATGATATATGATGTGATATGAGGTGGTCATGATGTGATGTGATAGATGATGTGATATGTGATGTGGTTATGATGCAATATGATATATGACGTGTGAGGCTATATGATGTGGCTGTGATGTGATGGTGATTATTGATGTGATATATTATGTGGTTATATTATAGCATGATATGCTATATGATATGGTTATGATGTGATATATGATGTGATATGATGGGGTTATGATGTGATATGACATGATGTGATATGTTATGACATGATATGACCTTTGATGTGATATGATGTGGTTATGCTGTGATATGATGTTTGATGTGCTATTATATGGTTGTGACGTGATATGATATATGATGTGGTTATGGTGTGATATGATATATAATGTGATGTGATGTGGCTGTGATGTAATGTGATGGGATTATTCATGTGATATATTATGTGGTTATATTACGATGTGTTATGATATATGATTTGTTTATGATGCCATATGATGTATGATGTGATATGATGTGGTTATGATGTTATGATGTGATATGATATATGATGTGATATGATATATGATGTGGTTATCACGTAATATGATATATGATGTGGTTATGATGCAATATGATTATACGATGTGATATATGACGTGGCTGTGATGTGATATGTTGCGTCTGCAAGGAGCTGTGGAGGCACGTTGAAGGAGCCCTCCTCCCAGGATCTCGTTGTTATGGTTTTGAGTTGGGGTCTCATTCAGCCTGCAGGCTGGAGTGCAGTGGCATGATCACGCTC
>NW_007234805.1:0-22747 GCF_000164805.1 Carlito syrichta
GTTGAAGTCTCACTGCAGCCCAGGCTGGGATGCAGTGGCACAGTCGCAGCCACTGCAGCTGCTGGGCTCAGGCGATCCTTCTGCTTCAGCCTTCCCGGTAGCTGGAACCACAGGCATGTGCCACCATGCCCAGCTGATCTTTTTGATTTATTTCAGAGACGAGGTCTTGCCATATTGCTCAGGCTGGTCTCAAACCCCTGAGCTCAGGCAATCCTCTCATCTCTGCCTCCCAAAGTGTTAAGATTACAGGTGTGAGCCACTGTGCCTGGCTTCACTGTAGCCATTCTGCTCAGTGGCATTTGGTACATTCACAATGATGTGCAACCATCACCGCCATCTTGCTGTCAAATGTCATCGTCCCAACAGAAACTCTGTTCCCTTTGGCAAGAACGCCCCACTCCACCCCCACCAGCCCCTGGCAGCTACAAGTCTGCATTCTGCCTCTGCTGATTTGCTCCTCCTAGGTATCTCATGGGCGTGGAGTCCTGTGACACTTGTCCTTAGCGGCTGGCTGACTTCACGTGGCCCGATGGTTTGAGGTTCCTCCACATCGTGGCGGGTATGGGAACGCCATTCGTGGTTATGGCCGAATCAGGCTCCGTGGGACAGATGGACCACAACTGTGTATCTGTTGGGGACATTCTGGATATGGAATGGTGCTGCCACGAATCCGTACACTCAGTGATCACTGTGAGCCCCTGTTTTCACCTCTTTGGGGTGTGGCCAAGGAAGCAGGGAAGCTAGCCGAGTCAGGCAGATCACAGCACTTTCCCGGGTGGCCCCTGACCCCCTTGAATAAAATCCAAGCCAGCCCTGTGCCTGGGCTCTTCCGGCCCCATGGCCTCAGGTTCCAGCACTTTCCTCTGCCCCAGCCACCCCTCCCCGCTACCCTCGCCAAGACACACCCACCCACCTCTGGGCCTTGGCACGGGCTGTTCCCTCAGCCTGTGAACCCGCGGACCCCAGATACCCACGGGGCTCAGCCCCTGGCTTCACTGTCTAATTCTCGGCAGGCTCTTGCTCTGTTGCCCAGGCTGGAGTGCAGCAGTGCTGCAATCATAGCTCACCACAGCCTCGAACCCAGGGCTCTTCTCTTTGCCGCAAGTTCTACCATCTGCAAGCCTTTGCTTCTGTGTGTACATTGCCCCCTGGAACGTCGGTGTCAGGGGGAGCCCGGTGTCTCCAGGCCCGGCCTGGTGTGGCACCAGAGACCCGCACATTAAATCATGTGCTGAGATGCGACCATTTCCCGCCCTTTCAAAAATGGCAGTTTCGGGGGTTCGGCCCAACGTTGAATGAGTGAACAAGCAAATGTCTCTTCTCTGAGCCTCTGTCTTCTCATCTACGAGAGGGGGCCAGTGGTCACTGGATGGGAGCCCCGGGGGGACTGGAGGGCCAGCCCAGGGATAGGGACAGAAGGCCAGGCCCCCAGCGTGGCTGCGGCCGCCCCTCTGGGCTGGAGGCCTGCCTGGTGAACCGCACGGCCATCCTAGGGGGAGAGGCAAGGGAGGGAGGGGCCAGCCCAGCTTTCCTGCTGTGCTCCAAGAACCGGGAGGCCGGCTGGTCACACTGGCGTCAGAAGGCACAGAGGGGTGGTGCGCGTGAGCACGCATCTGTGCGTCAGGCTGTGTGTGCATGTGCATGTCTCTGTCTCTCTCCTTTGTGCGTCTCTGTCTGTGAGTCTGTGTTTGTGTTCTTTGTCTGCGGGAGAGCATGTGCCTGCTAGGGTCTGAGTGTCCGTGTGTCTGCATTTTTGTGTGTGTCTGTCTGTGTGCAAGTTTGTCCTTGTGTGCGAGTCTGTGTGTCTGTTGGTCTTTGTGTGTGTCTGTCTGTCTTCGTGTGTGTGTCTATCTTTGTGTGCATGTCTGCTTGTATGTTCCTGTGTGTCTGCCTTTGTGAGTGTCAGTCTTTGTATGTGTTTCTCAGGGTGTGTGTCTGTCTTTGTGTGTGAGTCTGCCTTGGTGTATGTCTGTCCTTGTGTGTGTCCCTCTTTATATTTGTGTCTCTGTGTGTGTATCTGTCTTTGTGTGCGTGCGTTTCTGTGCTTGTATGTTCCTGTGTGTGTGTCTGCCTTTGAGTGTGTGTCTGTCTTTGTGTGTGAGTCTGTGTATCTGCCCTTTGTGTGCTTGTCTGTGTGTGTGTCTGCCTTTGTGTGTGTCTCTCTGTGTGTCTGTCTTGTGTGTGTGTCTGCCTTTGTGTGTGTGTCTGTTTATTGTGTGTCTGGGCCTAAGCACTGCCTGGCTCCACGAAAGGAGCTCCTCTGCACCCTCAGAGCTGTCACTTTCCATTTAGATTCCAACCATTAACTGCTGCCGGCTGAGCACCTACTGTGGACCTGAATACCTACTGTGTGCCTGAGCACCTACTGTGTGCCTGAGCACCTGCCGTGGGCCTGAGCATGTGCTATGGGCCCGAGCACCTACTGTGGACCTGAGCACCTATAGTGCGCCTGAGCACCTACTGTGGGCTGGTAGCACACTCATAGAGAAAAACCAAGACACAGCCTGCAGGGTGACATGGGCTTGCAGGCGAATGGGGTGTGGTCAACAACATGAACAACGCATTTCCGTGGAAGTTCTTAAACCTCATTTGCATCCTAAGAAGCAGGTGCTGTCATTACATACATTGCACGTGGAGAGACTGAGGCCCAGAGAGGGGCAGTCCCTTGCCCAAGGTCACACAGCAAGTCGGTGGTGAGATGGGGGTTGGCCAAACTCTAGAACTCACATTGTAGTTTACACCGACAATCTTTATTGATTGACAGTAAGAGCCATCATTTAGGAGAATTAATTTTTTGCTGAATTACCCAAATCTCCTGATTTTGAAGGACAGTTAAAAGCTGCCCCAACCCACCCCTCAGTCAGCCCATAAAGTCCCACACAACTGCCCCGAGGGTTGGGGGCCAGGGGAAGGGCCGGCGTCCTACTGCCCGGCCGCCCTCCTGACAGGACGCTCCTGGAGGAGTGCCAGGCACGTGCCAAGCAGCCCTTGGAGAAGGGGGCCAGCCTGGCCCAGGGCTGAGGCCGGGGGCTGGTCAGGGGAAGCAGAAACTCAGGAGGGTGAGCCAAGTGCCGATGGGACATGCCCTGCACCAGCGTCGCCTGGGATACAAGTTAAAGGTATAGACTCCGGCAGGGCGCAGTGGCTCTTGCCTGTAATCCCATTGCTTTGGGAGGCCAAGGCAGGAGGATCACCTGGGGCCAGGAGTTCGAGACCAACCTGGGCAACATAGCAAGCCCTTGTTTCTGGTGTATGCCTATAGTTCCAGCTACCTGGGTGGCCAAGGCAGGTGTATTGCTTGAGCCCAGGAGGTCAAGGCTACAGCAAACTGTGCGCCTCTGCACTCCAGCCTGGGTGACAGAGGGGGCCCTATGTAAAAAAAAAAAAATAAAAAAAGGCAGATTCCTGAGCCCACCCTAGATCTCTAGATGCAGAATTGCTTCTGGAGGCAGGACCCAGGAAGCTGCATCTCGAACAAGGTAATTCTTATACTCACTTGTATTTTAAAACCACAGACATTTGGGCTTCCAGGAGAACCTGGGGGAGATTAGGCTGTACTGGATCACAGATGGCCTTGAATATTATGCTGCAGTTGGACTTTGTTCTAAGAGCCATAGGGAGCCATCAAAGGTGTTTGAGCAAGGGAGGAACTGGTGTATTTCTCTGGTTAAAAGGAGCAAAGACAGCAGGCAGGTAGAACTGATCTAAGGCATGTGTCCAATAACCCACGGGAGAAATACTAGGGCCTGAACTTGGGACAAGGAAGTCTGGGAAAGGGACAGAAAGTCACTAAGCAGCTCATTTGTGGCACTGGAGCATTCGTGGAATGTCCTTCCTTGTGTGAAGGCCAGGCGGGGGCAAATGTCTTGGCCTTCCGATGTAGGGCTCTCTTTCAGGTTTAGATCCATCCATGGAGTTTCACTAAATCAGAGAGGGCTTCCTGGAAGAGGTGAGGCCATGTCCTACCCAGACCTTGGTGAGGGACGAACCCAGGGAGAAAAGAAAACGGACTGGAGGAGAAACGGTCCGGTGTTCAGAGCTGCTCCCCCAAAGGGGCTTCCTGTAGTAAGGGTACTGCTAACTTCCCCACCGAGAGTTTCGGGGTGGGGGGGAGCCCTCCTGGGTGTGTGTCTTCCATCAAGACGCAGAGAGAGTTGATTAGTGTGGGCGGCAGCCAGGACCGGCGTTTCTAATTAACACGCAGGCAGGGAGAAGGCCTCTTCTTCCAGAGTCTGTATTCAGCTGATTGAATATCAGGGCCGGGGCTAGACTGTGAATCGCGTGTCAAAAAATAAAGCCGGTGCTCTCCTCTCATTAAAGCAGCCGCGTTCCATTTCTATCCTCGGCCTCCCCAGCCTCGGCGGGGCAGGGAGGAAGACCCAGGCCCGCGGACCCCAGAGTCGGGGGCAGGGCTGGGGGCTCCCGGCGGGGACGACCGAGGAGGGGCATTCTGGGGGGCGAGAGTGGCCGGGCTGGGATGGAGATGCCTCGGGGGAGGGTGGTGGCGGGGGAGCCCCGATGGCTTTGGGGGCTACCGGGTTCCAAAGAAGGAAGGGAAAGCAGGCCGGGGGGAGAAAGAGGCAGCCTTCGATGGCGGGGGAGAGAGCCAGGGGCGAGCAAACACAGGTTCATTAATCTGTAGTTTGTCTGCCTTTTCTGTTAGGAGGATGAACTTGATGAGTTAATTAAGTCGCAGTCTGTAAAACCAGTTTATTTGCATAGCAAACTCCTGGGCCAGTGTGCTGTGAGTGGAGTGTGTGCCGTCAGACAATTCGGGGGAAATTACAGCCTCATTAATATGCTAATCTGGTTGCAGGCCTGGAACGGAGTTTTGGGTTGGTGGTGCTGGGGGTGGGGGGTGTTTGGTTGCCTGGCAACCCTTTTCTCCAGGTAACCCTTCTCTGGCTTGCCCTTGATACCCCCAAAGGATTGCAGTGTGGAAGAGGAGGTACGCGGGGAAGGCAATCTGCTGTCACAGAACAGTGAGCAAAATAAAAGGCAATCTCTCTCTCTCTCCCACACACACACACACACACACACACACACACACACACACGCTTGTGTGTGCCCATAAACACCATTGGCACATGGGTTCTGTTTAACCAATAAACCCACATAGGACACTCAGCCTATGTAATGATACTCTATAATATCCCTTCTCTCTCTGTGTTGCTCTCTCTCTCACACACATATGCACACACACACGCTTGTGTGTGCACACAAACACCACTGGCACATGGGTTTTGTTTAGTAAATAAACACCCATCATGAGATACTCAGCTTATGTAATATTAAATGCTCTGTGGTAGTCCTAATCACGCACCCACACACACTTGCGTGTGCACACAAACACCCTTGGCACATGGCCCATGGGATTAGTTTCACAAATAAACCCACATAGTGGGCCAGGCTCGGTGGCTCAGCCTGTAATCCCAGCACATTGGGAAGCCGAGGAGAGAGGATTGCCTGAGCCCGTGGGTTCGAGACCCACCTGGGCAACTTGGCGAGAGACCCCGTTTCTACAATAAAATAAAAAATTAACCGGGCGTGGTAGTGCACATCTGTAGTTCCAGCTACTTGGAAGGCTGAGGCAGAAGGATGGCCGGAGCCCAACAGGTCGAGGCTGCAGTGGCCAGAAGCGTGCCAGTGCCCTCTAGCCTGGGTGACAGTGAGAATCCAACTCAAAGAAAAGACAAAAACCCACATAGTGACATGCTCAGTCTAATAATACATACTCTCTCATAGCCCCCATCTCTCTCACACACATACACACACACACACACACACACACACACACACACACACACACACGTACACACAGAGGCACCCAGACCAACAACACAACAGATACAAGTGCACAGGTGATGAAGATGATAGATCATAATCAACTGTAACATGCACCCACAAACACATCCCCTCGCCACACAGAGCTCATACAAACAGGCCCTGGATAAAACTGACAATAGGAGTGTGCATATGCGGACACACAGACACACATGCGCATCACATATGACACCGATGCCCGTCGACGCTGGGTGTGGGGCACGTGTGTGTAGACACACAGCACAGGGTCCACCAAGAGTCACTGGGCTCCACTTAGCACCCACACCCGGGCCTGTGGAGTTGAGCATGCAATCTGAGTCCCATCTTCTTTTTCTCTTCCTTGTTTCTTCTGAACAAAGCCTGCTTACTTCGCGGCACACCCCCGCTGCCTCCCAGATCCCTGGGCTTGGTGAGGGCTCCCTGCCCACTTCGCCCAGTTGCTGTGGCTTCCTCACTCTCCTGGACCTTCTCCAGTCCACGTGTATCTGACAGGTTGCATCAGAGATAGCCACGCTTCCCCAGCAAGGGCAAAGTATGGGACTCAGGACGTTCATGTCTTATCTTGCCATAAAAAAAAGAACCATGCCCAGACAGGCTTACAGGTGAGGCGTATACGTGTTAGAAGTAGATAATTCTTGTATTATGCATGAACTGGTCCAGGAAAAAAAAAGAGAGAGAGAGAGAAAAGGAAAGCTTCCCAACTCACACTCTGTTGGCAAGTCTAGGCAAGAGAAGAATCCCTAGCTGTGGGGAAATGCTTATGAAAATCTAAATGATTGTCTGCCGTATTCCTGTCTGATTGGTAGGAATCTGAAAACAGAAACGTCCTATTATATTCCTGTTTAACACATAGAGCATGGGGAAGTGAAGTCCTGATGTGTGCTGGGGGCGTGGCCAGTCAGTAGTTTGTGGCTAAGTTATTCGCACGCCTCACGCCCTGGGAACCTGACTCTTGGGGGCACGCCTGGGGACACTCTCTCAAGGATGCACACGAGGTTGCCCATGGCACGAGACTGTCGGCGGCCAAGGGGTGAAGGCAACAAGGCAGAGAAAGGCGTGGTGATTGTGCAGCCACAGAAACACCAGACCAGAGCCGCCCTTGGCAGCGTGGACCGCCACACGGACAGGGGGCGTGAAAGAGGAAGACGCAGAGTAAGGCACGCACACTGTATTTTCTGTGGAAATGACACACAATGTTGTCGTCTACCGTCAGCCACCTGGATTAACACGCAGCGATTGTCCCACGGCTCCGCAACGGGAAGGAATGAGCCTCTGGTTCTGGAAACAACATGGATGAATCCCAAAGCGCCAGGCTCCGTGAGAGAAGTCAGGCGCAAAAGGGCCCGTGCGGTCGGATCCCATGCCCACAAAAGCTGAGAACAGGCAACACTGATCTGTGGGCACAGAAAGCAGATCAATGGCTGCCCGGATCTGGGGGTGTGTGGGGAGCTTGGCCCCAAAGGGACACAAGAGAGTCCTTTTCTGGGTGTTGGAAATGTTCTGTATTTTGATGGTGGAGGCCACATGAATGGGTACATTTATCAAAATGTATCACGTTACACACTCAGAACAGGTGCATCATTGTATTGGTAGAAATTAGCCTCAGTAAAGTTTTATTAGAGCAGTATTTTACTGCAAATAATACAATATAAAATAACACCTTAAAAATTTAATGACTATGTATATCTCTATTTCTGTCATCTGTATCTATCATTTATAACCTATCTATAATCTATTATCTATTTATCAGCTATAATTTGTCAATCACTTATAATCTATTATGTACAATCTATCAATAATCTATAATCTATCACCTGTAATCTGTCAATCATTTATAATCTATTATCTACACTCTATCAATGATCTATAATCTATTATCTATAATCTGTCAATCATAATCTATTATCTACAATCTATCATTGATAATTTACACCCATTATCTATCTATCATTTGTGCACTGTCAATCATTTATAATCTATTACCTAGAATCTATCAATTATTTTTTTATTTTTATTTTTTCCTCTTTTAATTTTTATTTTAAAATTGTGGGGTACAATTCAGGGTGAGGTATACATACAAATATTCAATCTGCAGGTACCCTTGCTGATGAGGTATGCCCCCCCACCCCAGGCAGACATCGACGACTCGTCTCTCGATTATTGATCATCTATAATCTATCTATCTGACACTCACAAGAGTAGGCACCTGCAGTGAGAAGGAAGGTGCAATTGTGAGAAGGATGGTGGTCCACTGGCTCACTGATCGCTGTTCCCAATTCTTCACTTCCTCCTTGGACAGAGTTATACTCTCCGCCAGCATCTTCAGCCAGTGGAATGTTAAGGATGTGGCACAAGCAGAGGTTTTCCGTGTGCACGCGGGTTTGCCTCACTCTCTTGGGCTTCTAGGATGCTCTGTGACGAGCGCATGCCCCAGCTGCCGCTGCCCTGTTAGTCTGGGCTGTGTGGAGCAGACCTGTGCCCTCTGGAGGCCTGGAGCCAGGCTGATGCAGCCAGGCCCAGCCACACCACGGCCAACTGGCAGACTCACTGTGTGGAGAGGGCACATTTACTGTTGTAGGCTTCTGGGGTCGCCGGGCTGTTATGCAGCATGGTGGCAGTAACAGCTGACCAACACAGGAATAAAGGGAGACATCACACTACAGTAAAAAGCAAAAGGGGTGCCTTGCCTAATCAGTGATGACAGCTTGCCCTACGCATTGAGGAGGTGATCACCTAAGTCTGACATCTTGGGCTCAAAAGGAACCAGCCCCCACTCGCCAAATCCCTGCCGAGCTGCAGGGCCCTCACTTCTTAGCAGAGCAGCCAGGCCTGACTCTGTCTTTCCCCGTCAGAACTGGGGGTGTTGTATCCTCTTTCCCACATTCTAGGGTGCTTGATCTTAGTGCCTCCGGTGGTCAGGGAGGAATGTACCCGCATCTACCTGGTCTCCCGACATGACACTGCAGCTTCTCAAAGCTGCTCCTTCACACGCCCAGGGCCTTTGCCCAGGCTGTTCCTCTTTCCTGACATGCCCCTCCCACAGCTGAACCTTAAGGACCCTCTGAGACTCAGATCAAGCCGGCACCCAGAAAATGTTGGCTGTTGTAACCTCCTGCATGCTGTTGAATGCTTCATGAAAACCTTCCCACTTCATCTAGGTAAGAGCCTCACGAGGTGTGTTACTATTGCCATCCCATAATTAGAGACGGAAAACGGAGACTCAGAGAGGTTAAGCAACTTTCCCTGAGTCACACAGCTAGCGAGTGATGAAAATCCAAGGGTCTGATGCTAACCTCTAGGTCCAGAATCAAATAGCTTTGCTGCTAGGGGTCTTTCAGAATTTCCAATCCATTGGGTGTCTCTGCTCTGCTGAAGAGGTGGCAGAAATCCGGGAGATTGTTCTGTGACGGAAACCTTAATGTGCTTGAACCTGAAAGCATCACCTTGGGGAAGGACTTTGTCCCTTAAGAAATTATAAATATTTCATTTTCCCTCTTCTCTTTCGCCTTGTCAGCCCCGAGATGGAGTTATCGACGGGGCCCCGGTGATGGACAGATTGGCGGGGTTCGGTATTGATGAGTTAATAGATTGTTGGCTTTTTTTTTCATCCTCTGGAAAAAAGAAGTCTTGACAGCTGTTTTCACTGTCATGGGGGCGGGCGGGGGTTGCTGCGGAGGGTGACAGGAGGCGCAGCACGGGTCGTGGGTGGCACTGTCAGACCACCCTGTCAGCCCGACCTTGAACATCGATCCTGTATCTGTCCCCTCCCAGCCTCTCTGCTGCTGCCTCTGGTCCGGTCCGAGGCCCCCTCATCTCTGGCCTGGTCGGCAGCAGGCTTCTACTTGGCCCCGTACTTCCCCCCAAGGCAACATTTCCAAGCATAAACCGGATCCTGTCCCAGCTCGCCCCTACCCCTAGCTCCCTCCGTGGCAGCTGAAGCCCAAAGTCCTTACAGTGATGCCAGCACCCTCTGCCCTCACGTTCTCTCGGGTCTAGCCACGGTCTGTGGCGTCCTTGCTATCCCTTGCCCTCTCCAGGCATGGCTCTGTCTCTGGTTGTTTGCACCTGCTGTTCCCTCTGCTTGAATGCTAGTCCTGCTGATGCCCTGCTGGCTCACATCCCCACCTCCTTCATGGCTCTGATCAAATGGCGCCTGCCCGGAAACCTGCCCTGACCACCTACACCCATCTCCCGGTCCTTTCCGGCTCCTCGGCCAGCTTTGTTGTTCTCCAGGGCACTTACCACCTTTTGATGCCATACATGCAGTTCTTTGTTTGTATGTGGACTGTTTCTCTCCTTACAATGGAAATTCTAGAAGATCCATGAGGGCAGGGGCTTTGGTTGACTTGCTCATGACTGTATTTTCTTGCCTGGAACAGGGCCAGCAAATTACAACCCACAGGCAAAGTCAGCTCACTGCCTGTCTTTGTAAAAAAAGCTTTATCGGAACACGCCCATAGACAAAGCTGACTCACAGCCTGTCTTTGTAAATAAAGCTTTGTTGGAACACAGTTCATAGACAAAGCCCATTCACAGCCTGTCTTTGTAAGTAAAGCTTTATTGGAACATGCCCATAGACAAAGCTGGCTCACAGCCTGTCTTTGTAAATAAACTTTGTTGGAACGCAGTTCATAGACAAAGCTGGCTCACAGCCTGTCTTTGTAAATAAGGCTTTATTGGAACACGCCCATAGACAAAGCTGGCTCACAGCCTGTCTTTGTAAATAAAGTTTTATTGGAACATGACCACACTGTTCATTTATCCTCTGTGGCTGCTTTTGTTCCACAGCTGCAGAGGTGAGTAGTGGCAGAGACAGGAGGGCTTGCAAAGCTGGACATTTCGATGATCAGGCCCTGGACAGAAAAACTTTGCTGATCTCAACTCAAAATGATACCCAACATATATCATACCAGGTGTTCAATATTACTTGTGAAATGAACACATGAATGTGAGATTTAGTCTGTTTTAAAGATCAGATGCTGACAAGTCATTAAATGACCCGGTATTGTGGCTGCGTGCAACTTCTGCCCTTTGGGAAGACGAACCCTGCACCCTCTTCCAGGAGGATGTCCACATCCACCAGATCTCTTTGGTTGCAAACAACAGGAAATCTAATTTGATTGACTTGATCCAGAAAAGTAAATGTGTTAGCTCATGAACTGAAAAATTAAGAGCAGATGGTTTCAGGCATAGTTGGATCCAGGGCTTCATCTTCCTGGGTTCAAGGCCTGAGAAAGGGAGAGGATTTCCTTTTCTTGGGAGCTTTGGATAAGTTAGTTTCTTTTCAGAGCCTCTGTCTGCTTATCTGTAAAGAGAAACGGTGGTCTCTGCAAGGGTGAAAGAAGTCAATTCAAGTGTAGGAGGCTGGATTTTAAAATGTCCACTCATTAATCCCCAGACCCAGTGAATAAGTTACCTTACATGACAAAAGAGATTTTGCAGACGTCATTAAGAATTTTGAGATGGGGAGATGTCCTGGATTATCTGTGTGGTCCCCATGTCATCAGAAGGGTCCTTATGAGAGGCAGACAGGAGAGTCAGAGTTAGAGAAGAAGTGAAAACAGATGTGGAGGTGGGGTGGGGGGTGGGGAGGACGCTGTGCTGATGGACAGAGGAGGGGCTGCAAGCCAAGGAGCGTCAGCTGACACTCTATCTTGGAAGAGGCAGGGACACGGACTCTCCCCTAGAGCCCCAAGAAGGGATGCAGCCCTGCCAACACCTTTTTTTTTTATTGAGTTGGAGTCTCACTCTGTCACTCAGGCTGACGTGCAGTGGCACTCCCATGGCCACCACAGCCTCAACCTGCCGGGCTCAGGGGATTCCGCCTCAGCCTGCCAAGTAGCTGGAACCACAGGGGCATGCCACTATGCCTCGCTGACTTTTAAAAATTTATCGTAGAGACGAGTCTTGCCAAGTTGTCCAGGCTGGTCTCGAACCCCTGGGCTCAGGCAATCCTCTCAAAGTGTTGGGATGACAGGTGTGAACCACCGCCCTTGGCCTCTCGCCGACACTTGACTTTAGTCCAGTGAGATCTCTGCGGGCCTTCTGACCTCCAGAACTGAAAGGGCATTCACTCTGCATTGTTTTAAGCCCCCAAGTTTGTGGCAGCTGGCTACAGCAGCACGACGGGACACCGGCACCAGGTAACGCACTTGCCGTGTTCCCGGCATGCTGCGAGCCCTTGGTGGACGCGAGCGTCTGTCGTGACCGGTTGGATGCCACGATGCTCTCCACCTGTGCCCTTCAGGCTCCTCACGGGCCAGCCTGGCTATTCCAGATGGAACCCCCGGGGCAGTGCCCAGTCCCTGAAGCCGAATGACATCCCAGCTTGGGCCTGGCTTCCTAGGAGACGTAGGTGGGGCCCCTTGACCTGGATCTGCATGGCACCTGGGAGCCCCCTCCCAACCCCCTGGCCCGAGGGCTCCCCTTCAACCCAGCATCCCCACCGCCCGTCCCCCACGCTGTCCCTGTCATCCCCCCCCGCTGCCCCCCACAAAGCCATTTCCAAGCCACTCCCCTCTCTACTCCCTACTGATCTTCAACCTGCTACTCCCAGAAAGCACTTGGTGGCAAGGGCCCAATACAGTCATCAGGTCTTCTGCCACCATCTGTCTTTGCGCATTGAGGTCAGCGGCAGAGCCCAGGCAGGCGAGGGGACAACCTCCCCAAGCAAAAGCGCTCAGTGGCCTCCGCTTCCCAATGGCGAAATGGCCCCTTCCTTCGTTGGCGTGCAGGGCCCATCTTTCCATCATGACGCCAAAGGTCGTTCCCCAGAAACAGCGTGTAAAGTTCTGGGTCCTTGCACTCACAGAGTCGGGGCAGTGGGCAGTTTCTGCTTTGAGGACGGCCACACTGGCCTTGGCAGGGGAGGAGATGGCCCTCAGGGGCTGCTTGGAAAGGGGTGCTGTTCACACGGAAGCTTCTTTCATTTGTTTCCACTCACTCACGTGGCCCTACCTTTGTGCCAGATACCATGTTTTAAGTGCTGTCTATGTCTGACCTTTAAAAATATATATTGAGTTTCTTTTTTTTTTTAAGTCGGAGTCCCACTCCGTCGCCCAGACTGGAGTGCAGAGGCACGCTCCCAGCCACCGCAGCCTCGACCTGCTGGGCTCACATGAGCCTTCTGCCTCAGCCTTACAAGTAGCTGGAGCTACAGGAGCATGCTACCACCCCGGCTAATTTTTTATTGTGGAGATGAGGTCTCGCCAAGTTCGTGGGCTCAGGCAGGCAATCCACACGCCTCGGCCTCCCAAAGTGCTGGGATGACACACTGAGCCACCGGGCCCGGCCATATTTAAGTTTCAATAGCTTTACGGGTGCATGTGGTTTTTGGCTACAGGGGTGCTTTGTATCGTGGCAAAGATACCTGGGTCTTAGCTGCACCCTGCCCCGCTCCCAGGTCGCTGTACCTGATAGGTGCTATTTCATTACTCCTCCCTCCCCCCTTTTTGAGTCTCCGATGCCCATCGTACTGTCCTCTCTGTCTCTGCACAGCCTTAGCTTAGCTCCCGGTTGTAACAACATGTGTTTTGTTTTCAGTTCCCACGTGAGTTCACTTAGGATGATGGTCTCCAGTTCCATCCAGGATGCTGCAAACGACATCATTTCATTCTTTTGATGGCTGAATTTTCATCTCTTTATCTTTTAAACTGAGAAATCGAAAGTGTACATATTGATTGTGTACAGTATGATGTTTTAAAATATGCATACAATGTGCAAACGCTCAGCGGAACCAATGGACAGCGAACTGAACTTTTATAGCAACCCTGTGAGGTCTGTGTGATGAGTCTCTCCATTGTTAGCTGGGGAGGTAGATGCACAGAAAAGTTAAGCCAGCTGCCCGAGGTCACACAGTGAGTTAGGGCAGGAGCCGGGATTTGAACCGCGGGCAGGCTGGGTGTGTAGCCACCACACCCTGTGTCTCTCAATCCGTGGAAACAAGAGTTCTCCTCCTTCTTGAGATGTGATGCGCTCACTTCTGCTTGCCTTCTTGCCATCCCCCCTCCCCCTCCTATCCTTACCCTGCCTCCTCCATTGGTGGTGGTGGAGGGGGTGGTTGTCCAATGGTCCCTAGCCTGGGACCGGCTGGCCGGGGACTTGTGTGAGGCTTCCCAACCTTGTCCCGAGCACAGCCACTGTTATGTCACCACCACTGCTGACTGGCTGATCTTTACAGTGACCCGGAGGGAGGTGCCGCAGTCATCACCCTCCTGACGGGCTGAAGACACCACGAGGAGAAAGTCGAGGCTCAGAGAGGGACGCTCACTGTTGCCAAGGCCATCCGGCCAGGAAGTGGCTGAAGTCCCGATGCTCTGGCTCCGAAGGCTGGACCTGGGCCGTGAAGTCCCCTGGGTGGGGGTTGGTCACCGCATTCATTTCCTCAGGCTGCTGTAACAAAGAACAACACACCGGGCGGCTTGAACAACACATACTCACTGCCCCGCCGTTCTGGAAGCCAGAAGCCCCAGACCAAGGTGTGGGTGAGGCTGGTCGGAAGGCTCCAGCGGACGGTCCTCTCCTGCCTCTGCCAGCAGACCTCTGGAGGTTGCCAGCGAGCCTGGCATTCCTAGGTTGTGACTGTGTCACCTTAATTCTCCATCTTCACATGACGTTCCCACTGTGTCCCTCTGTGTGGTTCTGTCTCAGATGAGATTGGGTGCCTTCAGGGTGGTGTGGCTGTAGATTTGGGTCTGTATCTCTGTCCAGCTTTCTTTCTTTCTTTTTCTTGAAGAAAGAAAAGATTTTTAAAAAAAGAGATCACGTCTCACATGTGGCTGTCTGAGGTGCGATCGACGCTGCATGGAAGATGCAAAGAATTGCACAGAAGTTAGATTAAAAATATATAGTTTGTTTAAAAGTAAATTAGAGAGAGAAAGAGAAGGGAGAGAGAAGATTCACCTCCCCCAGGTGGGGGAGGGGGCCAAAGCCAGGAAGCATGTTGACAGCCATAGCTCAAAGAGCTCATGGCCACACCAGAGTCCAGCAAGGCAATGGCCCTCTGTCCAGCTTTCATGAGAACCAGCCCCATTGGACTAGGGCTCACCCCCAAGCCTCATTTTAACTTGATCCTCTAAAGATTCTATTTCCAAATGAGGTCCCATCCTGAGGTCCTGTGGGCTAGGAACTCAACATGCTTTTGGGGGGACACATTTCAATTCATAACAGAGACGTTTTGTCGTGAGATGCTTGGGGAAGAGAGGAAGCTCGCCAAGTGTCCCTCGATCCCAGGGCCTCTCCTTTCCAGAAGAAGGGTCATTAGAATTCGAGTCACTGGAGCTGCGTATCCCTTCATCCCACAGCCTGCTTGGCACTGGGGTCCCCCCGAGACTGTGAGCTCCACAGGGTCGGGGACTGTGTCTTCCCAGTGCCCAGTACAGCGCCTGACATTCAGCAGGTGCACAATAAACCCACAAATGAATGAAAGAAAGAATGAATGAATCGCTGCCTCCCAGTCCTTCGATCCTCCCGGGGCCAGGAGGACTTTTTTGTCAGGAGTCTTGAACCCGCGGCCGAGCTGTTGGCACTTCAGTGTCACAGAAACCCCCTGCCACCCCCTCCCTGCCCCCCTGCCCAGCTGCCAGCCCAGCAATGGTGAAATTATTAGATCCCATTATGAATTGGATTTTAATCTCCCGTAAATAGTCCTGCCATTAGAGTGTCATAAGAAGCAATTAGGACCCCCCTCCTTCTTCTGGCTACGGAGATGGTCTGATCTCCCTAGCTGAGTTGGGGGGGCTGCAGGCAGAAGTGGGGGCTGATGCCGGGGGGATGCATCACTTTGGACAGATCCTCCCGTCTGGTCAATCAGGGAGGTGCCTCAGTGCGGGGATAGAGGGTCTTGTGAGGGTGGGGGTGGGGGTCGGATGCAAGACGCTGGAGTTGCCCTTTGGGGGGACAAAGATGAAGCTTCTACGTCAGTGTTTCTGGGGGACGGCAGCCACACCAGGGCTCTGGAGGGACTTGCCCCACCACCGAGTGCAACGTTCCAGGCGGGGACTGGGTACGTAGCTCTCCTCTCAGCATGCCTTGCCTGTCTGTCCCTGGGTGCCTGCCAGCTGACCTCGCCTTTCTCTCCTCTCCTCCCCTCCCATCTCCATGTGACATCCAGGGATAGCTCCTGCCCACAGAAGCCGAAGCTTGGCCGAGGGGAAACTGAGGCACAGGGTCATTCTGTGCCTTTGCATTCAGTCCTGGACACTTGGGAGAGGCAGGGGGGGAAAAAGTGCCGCCCCTCTTCTAGTTCCCTTTCGTGGGAGCTCCTCTCCCCAAAGCCTCCATCCCTCCCAGCTGAGCAGGAAGTGGGGGGGGCTGCGGGGTGGGGGGTGAAGCTGGGAGAGCAGAAGAAAGGGTCCTAGAGTGGTGGGAACACTGCCTCTGCCACAGGGAAGAAGGCAAGACCCTTGGCTGGGAACTCAGTTCTCTGTCTGATTTCCTGGCTCTCTAGGCCTCAGTTTTCCTAACTGCAGTTAGAAAGGCTGTTTAAATACCTCTTAGACAGAAGGGGGAGGGAGTCAGTTATTGGACCCTCCCTGCGAGAACAAAGCAGCGATACCCTTTCCTTCCTGAGGTTTCAGGGGCCCAGGAGTCTCCCCCTAAAGAGACCGCACCAGGCTTTCCCAAAGGCAGAGAGGAGAAACATTCCTCCTCAGCCCTGGCCACCCCGATTTGCATCCCAAAGGCCAGCCTCCCCTGGATGGGGCTGGGCAGGGGTGAAAGGGTTAATAAACCAGGGACAGACCGCCTCTCCCTGGAGGCCCCCCACTTCCAGGTGGGGCTGTCCTGACAAGTGAATGAGTCTGGAGGGCTCCATCTGGTCTCCAGTGGGCCTTGCCTGCAGGACTTAGAGTGACTGACAGGTCACAGCAGGCCTGGCTCTGGCTGGGGGGTGGGGACCAGGGGTGGGTAAGGGGGAGTTTTGAGCGGACCCCACAGGACCTGGGTGGAATGGTGTGGAAAGAGATTCTGGGGCCCAGGACTGGGGACTCTGGGTGTGGGCTTTTGGAACCACATTCTGTCCCACACTTTTCAACTGCTCATTCATTCATTCATTCATTCAACAAACAAATGCTGAACACCTGCCATGAATCAGGGGCTGCATGAGGCACTGGGAACACATCAGGGGACAAGAGAGACAAGTGCCCCGACATTGGGGTGGCCCTCCTCGTGTAAGACACGCACCGAGGCTTCTTTCCGTCATCACTATGCTTGCGCGACTTGATAATTTTGCTCGTTCCTGTATAATATTCCATATGAACCAGCCACATTTGAGTTATCTCGTCTCTGGTCGATGGTGTTAAGATAAAAGCTATAGACAAACTCATCTGAACCGAGCCGAACTGAACACAGAACAGTCAGGAACCAGGCAGCCCCCCCAGTCACAACAGGTTCAGACTCCAGGGCTGCCGCGGGCGGAAGATTTATGGACAGAAAACCGAAGTGAGGCCTGGGAACAGCCGATGGGCTGCAGCTCGAGGTCTGCCTTCTTTCAACACCGTTTGACCGACTGGCTGCCTCGGAGTGGCAGAGACTGGTGAGCTGCACAAGAGCAGGCTGCAGTCTGTTTCCACACCCGCTTGGGTGACAGTTCGCTCAGCCCTCAGGGACCTTTAGACCCAGCTTAGAATCCATCAGGAGGCAGCTTCAGGCTGGACTGGAGCAGCGCGTCTTGGTGTTTCCGCTGTTGGACTACCTGCCCATCCCAGCATCTTGTCTTCCGGCCCACACCATTCCTCCCGTTCCCATCTCCAGCCTCTCCAGAGTCCCTTGAGGTCAGAGTGGTCAGTCTCCAGTTATACATTGACCTGAGTGGAGAAATGAGCTCCCCACCCCTTTAGGCCTGGCTGTGTTGTTGTCTCTGCCCGCAGTCCCCTCTACTCCCTATTGCTCCACTCTCTCCAAAGCCGCTCCTACCTGGCACCCGCGGTTACAGAGGGTCTCTAACCCCGATGGGGCAGCCAGGCCCCGGGATCTCCCCCTGCCCCACGATGCTCAGCTCCGAGCGAGACGCACAGAGGGCAGGTGCCAGGCCAGCGGCTCCCAACCCATCCCTCCCAAGGTGGGTGCCCCGGAGCAGGAAGAGAAGGGGGATCCAAACAACAGAAGGGGGGCATAATTATAGAGGAGGAGGCAGCGATAAAACGATAATGGGCGCGTTTTGACCCGAGCTAACCAGTTCTGGAGCTGTGAAGTAACTCCGCGCGGATGGAGGCCAAGGGGCCGCCGCCCAGGCTGCAGCTGAAACGGCGCTTTCACAAACAAGACGTAAATTGGATGCAAACATCTAATTAACCTTCTCCCTCGGTTCCCTCCGCAGAAGGGGGGGTGGCCCTCCCAGGGCTCCAGCGCCTGTCTTCCCTCGGGGGATGGATTTGGGGGAAGGGTGGAGGGGAGGGGCGCCAGGAGGAAGCCAGGCGTTTTCTTTCTTTTCTCTTTTCTTTCTTTAACCAGCTCCCCTCCGGGTGGGGGCTGAGCCGCGGGTTTTCTCAGAGGCCTGGGGCGGGATCTGAAGTCTGCATTCCTGCTTCACAGTCCCCTGCGCGCTTGGCAAACCCACGTTGTGCACCAGAGCCGGGCATGTGGTCCCAGGATCAGGGGGCTGGGGAGTGCTTTCCTTGGGTCATCTTTGGTGGGACGCCAGCTGCCTGTGGACACTCTCAGCCCGGAGTGCTCTGGGACTCGAGCATCTGGGGCTGAGCAGGTGCAGGAGAGCGCCTTCCGGTGGGGGCCCACGCCAGGCTCCACCCTCGGTAGGTGGGTGACCTCAGGCGCCTTAATTCGCTTCCTGGCACTTCCTTCATTCACTCAGCTAATAGGTGTTGAGCACCTACTGTGTACCAGACCCCGTTGTATTTAGGTGCTGGCAATACAGTCGTGACCAAAACAGATCTCCCCGAAACCCAGATGAACATCCCCCACCCCTGCCCCCGCCACAAAAAACCAAAACTGTCCTCCTGGGTGTTGGGGAGGTGGAGTGCGGGCAGTGGGCAGGGAGACAGAGAATAGAGGGGAAATGGCGCCCCGAGAGGTCAAATGCCACGGTCTGCGTCCTGGTTCTACTTACTGGCTGCATGGTGCAGTCCAAGTTCTACAATTTCCCCGGGTTTGGCTTCTCTTCTTTTTCTTTAATTTTTTTTTTTTTTTGAGTCGGGGTCTCTGTCATCCAGGCCGCAGCGTAGTGGCACCATCCCAGCTCACCACAGCCTTGACCTCCTTGGCTCAGGCAGTCCTTCCACCTCAGCCTCCAGAGTAGCTGGGATACAGGCCACTGTGCCTGGATAATTTTTTTGGTGTTTTTGTGAATTGAGGGCTCACTGTGTTGCCTAGGCTGGTCTTGAACCCCTGGGCTCAAGCAGTCTTCCTGCCTTGGCCCCCCAAAGTGCTGGGATTACAGGAATGAGCCACCACACCTTGCCTCTGTAATTTTTTAATATTGACTTAGAGGAGACTTGGAAAAGCCACACAAAACTTCCATATAATCCTAAATATTAACAGTTGCTTTCTCTTTCTCTTTTTTTATACACAGAGGGTGCAAAAAAAAAAAAAAAGAAAGAAAACATTTTAAGTAAGAAAAAAACTATATTAAAATTGTAGTACTTAATTATACCGATAACTTCTGCAATTACAAGAGGTGCTCAAAGTGGTTACCCTCAGCATCTAGACACTTCTGAGTATGATGAAATAAAAATAATACTTAGATAACATCACTTACGATGTGTATATATTTTTGGCACCCCTGATATATAGATATAATTATATATATAAATGTGCACATATAATTATATATATATATATATATATATATATATATATACACACACATGTACATATATGCCTAATTTTTTTCCTGAGCCTTTCTGAGGGTAAATCACACCCATCATATCCCTTATCCCTAAGTACTTCAGTGACTGTTTCCCGAAAATGAGGACGTTCCCTTATATATTGTATAGCACAACGATCAAAACCAGGAGATTAGCATTGATACAATGCTATGATCTAATCTACAGACCTTATTCAGATCTCTCCAAATGTCCTGATAATGTCCTTCACAGCAGAATAAATTCCTGGATCACACGTCGCATTCAGTTGTCATGTCCCTTTAGATGCCTTTAATCTGGAACCAGTTCCTCAGACTCTAGTCTTCGTGACATTGACGTGTTGGAACATCCTTCAATCTGAGTGTGTCTGATATTTCCTTCCGATTCCATTCAGGTGGTGTATTTTGGCAGGAATCCCATACAGACAAGGCTGTGTTCTTCTCGGTGCATCGTATCCGAAGGCACAGGAGGTCCATCTGTCCCGAAGTGAGGTGACCACAGAGCACCCGCTCAAGGTGGTGCCTACTGGGTTCTCCCGCCATACAGGTGTGATTGTTTCTTTCTGTGCTTAAAAAGCACATTGTGGGAAGGTGCTTTGGGATGTTGTGGCTACTCTTTGGATGCTGACTCACTTGTTTTAGCAAAGGTGGATGATTCTTGTCTGAATCGATGACCGTGATAATATTTCCTAAATGCAGATTTTCTTTTTGAGACTGGCTCCACGGAGGAGAGGTGTGATGGTAGCTAACTGCTTCCTCAGCCACCTGGGCTCCAGCGATTCCCCAACCTCAGCCTCTTGAATAGCTGGGACTACAGGCATGTGCCACTACACCCCACTCATTTTTTATTTTTTTGTAGCGATGGGGATCTCACGATATTGCTGAGGTGTGTCCTGAACTCCTGGCCTTAAGTGATCCTCGTGCTTCAGCCTCTCGCAGTGATGGGGTTAAGTGTGAATTCCCATGCCCGGCCCCTAATGTGGATTTTCTAATCCCAGGCTTCTGTATTTTGATTAGTTGGCTTTCTATTGTAAAGAAGAGCTTTTCTTATGTCAACGTAGGCTCACGAACTCTTACTCAACGGGTCATAATTCTTTTCTATGGCTATTTGTTTTGATCCTTGACCTGCCCTAGATTTGGCCAGTGGGAATGCCCTTCAGGCTGGCTCCTGTGCCCTTTGGACGTGTCCCACCATGGATTGAGCACCTCCCTCCTGTCTTGCACAGGCGGGAGGTTTCAGGCTCTCCCATGCCATCCCTGCCCCAGCCCTGTAATTAGGCACTTCTCCAAGGAGCTTCTTTTGGAGAGAAATGATATGTAGAAGCCACGATCTGGGTTCCAGTTGTGCTCACTGCTACTGGGGTGTTGCTCCATATGGGCCCTGTCAGGTGCCTCTGTTTCTTCATCTGTTAAATGGGAAACACTTGTTTTTACCTCCTAGGTTGTATGAAGGCTAAATGAGCCAGTACCTGAAATGTGAAATATCCCTGCCTGACACATGGATAATGCTATCAAGTGTTTGTTAGGTAAATAAGAGACATATAAAGTACATTAGACAATGATGGACCCTTCAGAGAAAAAGAAGGGGTGCAGCAATGTTATGTAGGACAGTCCAGGGAGGCCTCACTCAGAAGGTGGACACTTGAACAGACACTCAGGGAGGTGAATGAGTAAGCTGGGCCCGTCTCTGAGGGAAGCAGGTGGAAGTCACAGCCAGTGCAAAGGCCCTGGGGCAGGAATATGTCCAGCTCAAAAGCAGACACTAGCTTCCCAGACTCCAGGGAAACCACATTCCTGCGTGGAGGCTCTCTCTGTGTGTCCACATTTGTCTGTGTGTGGGGAAGACTTGATGCTGAAGACCTGACTCAGAAACCTTCAGGAACCACACAGTAATCCCCGATCAAGTGCTCCCCGCACGCCTGTGACTGTACAGGCCTCCCCCCAGCATCTACTCCCTCGGTGCCCACAACACCCACAGGAAGCAGGCACTCTTATCAGCCCATGTTACGGATGAGAAACCGAGGCTCAGGCCGAATGAGTTCACTTGGCCAGATTGTGGCTAGCAGTAGGTGGGGGTCCTGGCAGAACTGGATTCTGAAGGCTTTGCCAGAAGTGGCCAAGTGGGCGTGCTGCATCCTCGCCTCCGCTCTGTCACTGCCTGGCGGCTAGACCGTTGGCACATGGGCCTCAGTTTCCCCACCTGCCGAGACAGCAGTCCCTCCTCGCCCGGGTGGCGGTGATCGGGCTTAAACCAAACTCCTGGCAGGGTGTGCAGGGCGGCAGCGGGCTTCCTGGCAGCAGCCCCTCCCCCCTTCACCCCATCTTCCCCAGGGGCAGCCAGCCAGCAAAAAGAGTCCCTCGGCAGCAATGATGAAGATGGATGTGTGATTGATTCGGCCCCCCCTTCCCTCTGCCCTTCTGGTAGAAAATTAAAAGACCATTTGTTAAGGGGCGAAAGTCCTCAGGTGCATCCTAAGGCTGGACAATTTGTCTCTGTGAAAAGGATGCTATTATGAGAGAGGCTGGATGCAGCGAGGGCGGGCCACGGGAGAGGGGGCCCCAGGAGCGCAGGGGCTCAGGCAGGGGTGGGGGAGGCCAAGACAATGGGGGGGGATCGTAAACACACCAGAGCGTGCTGGCCCGGGGCTCCTGGCTGGAGAGGCGTGAGGGGCCCGGAGCTCATGTGCTCGGGCCTCGGAAGCCAATTCCTTTTTCATGACCCTTGTCGGGGACCAGAAGGGTGTCACCCGGGAGCTCTGCCGTCCTCCATTAAGGAGGGCTTGTAAATGACCCTCTTTAAGGAGCGAGTTTCTCTTTATAGACCTCGGTACAGAGAGGGGAAGGGGGAGGGGGCCCTGCGTGAGCCGCCGCCGCCCTCTTGGGGGTCATTAAGTGATTAGAAAGAAGGGGCCAGTTCTCCAGCCGCCATTCACACGAGGGGATGCATTTGTCACAGGCGCTATTATTTATTGTTTTTTAAAAGGTTGCATCAAGCCCCTCCTGCTGTCTCTCCGGCTCTTTGTGTGCTGTGACTTCCTTCTGGGGCCCCCTTCTCCGGATCTCCCAGGCAAGATGCCCTCTCCACCCCATGCCCCGCCCCCCCGACCG
>NW_007234805.1:22800-43173 GCF_000164805.1 Carlito syrichta
CCCGTCCCCCCCAACAGCACGCCTGCCTGTGTCCCCTCTCTCCAGCCCTTGCCGATGGCCCGTTGCCTTCCTGGCTGCTCCTGGCTCTGGCCATCATGGGCAGACAAGAAGGCAGGAGGGCACGGGGCAGACCCTGCCCCACTGGTGCCAACTTGCACCCTCTCTTGCTGCGGGTGTGTGTGAGTTTCCCCGTCTTCTCTGCCAACGCTTACTGGTTCTCAAGGGTAGTGGCTGTGGCTTGTTCCTTGGTCTTTCTTCTACGCCCAGCCCAGTGCCTGGCGCCGCACGGGAGCCCGATGATGGCGTGTTTGCTAGCGTCCCTCGGGGATTTCATTTGCTTCTTCTGGAATCAGAAAACATGATCCCCACTGGGTGGATGGGAAAATGGAGGCTCAGAGACGTGGCAGAGTTGCACAGATTGTTGGGGCAGAGTCAGGACTTGAAGCTGGGACTTGACCCTTATGAGAAAGAAAAAGGCATTTGCAGGAAAGGCTTATCTAGCCCCATGGTTCTAGAAAATGCTTTGATTTTAGAAAGAAAAATCTGCAGCTTACCGAGGGCCAGAGGAAAAAAATGTCTCTCTTTTCCCACCCAAGGGGATGACACAAGGCGATTTTTATTTTTTATTTAAAAAAAAAAACCGTTTTTTTTTTCAGTAGAGACAGGATCTTTCTGTATTGTCCAGGCTGATCTCGAACTCCTGGCCTCAAGTGATTCTCCTACCTCAGCCTCCCAAAGTGCTGGGACTGTTGGCATAAGACACTGTGCCTGGCCTACAAGGCAACCTTCAAGCCCAGCAACCCGGGAGGCTGAGGCGGGAGGATCACTTGAGGCGAGGAATTCGAGATCAGCCTGGGCAGCATAGTAAGACCCTGTGACTGCAGTGATCCTGTCCCTAAAAAATACAATAAGAAATAGAAGATACTAACTTGGAAACTTTCCTCCCCTGCCGTGGACCACAGGACCGGCTGGCGCTTCTAACCTCCTCCCAGCCTCCTCTTTCGTTCTTCTTTTCAGCTCCTGGCCCAGCGGTCCCCTGGCCTGGAAGCTCTTCCCCCTCTCTCTGTGTTTCCCAACTTTGTACATTCCCTGGGCGAGTTTTTATTTATTTATTTATTTATTTGAGTTGGAGTCTCACTCCGTCGCCCAGACTGGAGTGCAGTGGCCGCTCCCGGCCACTGCAGCCTCGACCTGCTGGGCTCCGGAAATCCTTCCGCCTCAGCCGTCCAAGTAGCTGTAACTACAGACCTGTGCTACCACATCCGGCTAATTTTTTAATTTATTGTAGAGATGAGGTCTCGCCAGGTGGCCAGACGGGTCTTGAACCTGCGGGCTCAGGCAATTCACTCACCTCGGCCTCCCAAGGCATGGGATTACAGGCTGAGCCACTGAGCCAGGCCGGGAGTGTATTTTTCAAAGCTCCCTGGGTGACTCCAAAGTCCAGCCAGTCTCTGTGCCTGTGTCAGATCTGACCCGGGCTAGACCAAGTCACCTGAGCTGCCTCCAGGCCTGTGCTGCCTCCTTCCTGGTCTTTGTGATCAGGGCATATTTGATTTACATGTGTCCTGCCTCCCAAGGGCAGGGACCCGTTTGCTGGGGCCACAGCTGCAGCCTCAGCGCCCAGCGCAGGCTGCGGTAGGTACTGGGTAGTTTTGTTGAATGGAATAAACTTTGAGAGATGAGTGGCATTGAACCAGACCCGGGAATGAATCAGAAAGGGGCTTTGACGTGCTTCTCGATGGGCTCTTTTCTGCTCAGAGGCTGGGGCGTGGGTGTTCTCGGTGTGATGCCCAAATGCGGCCTGGTCTCCCAAGACCTGCCCAGGTGCCCTGGGACCTTGTCTCTCCCCCGCTGCCCAGCACCTCCCCTGCCCCCTGCCAGCTGCAGAGTGCAGGGTGGGGACTGCCCCCAGCCCAGTAAAGAACCTTCCAGGTGGCAGGTAGGCAGTCTGTGGATTTCTACTGAATGAGGGAGCTGGAACAGGGATCTTGGAGGCATGTACACTTTGAAAACGTAAATTCGATAGTATGATGTCATTTTACTTTAATTTTAGAGACCAGGTCTTACACTATGTGATCATGGCTCACCACAGCCTCAACCTCCACTGGGCTCAAGTAATCCTCCCACCTTAGCCTCCTGAGTAGGTAGGATTATAGGTGTGTACCACCCTGCCCAACTAATAATGTCATTTTTTATTTTACACATGAAGCAGAAAAACCTAAGCAGTAAAGTGGTATAATGAACATGACTGTCATGGGAGTCAGACTGCACATGTTCAAATCCCGGCTCTACCACGTATGTGCTGTGTTACCATTTGAGAGTTACTCAATCTCTCTGTGCTGCAGGTTTCCTATCATAAAACTGGGGTGCTTGCTTTATGGTGTCATTGTTACCATGCCATGGATATTCTATATCACATTTAATTGCAGTACATGTGTTTATATATAATGCATTATGGTGATCACAGTATCATTATCAAATGAATTAATATGTACAAAGCTCTTGGAACAGTGCCTAGCACATATGAATGCTCAATAAGTATCATCAATTTTTTGTTTGAATCTGAGGTCATTTGCCCGAGTTGGGTGCAGTGGCACGATCATGGCTCACTGCAGCCTTGACCTCCTGGACTCAGGCGATCTTTCTACCTCAGCCTCCCGAGTAACTGGGACTACAGGTGTGTACTAGCATGCCTGGCTAATTTTTTATTTCTATTTTGTAGAGGCGAGTTCTTGCTATGTTGTCCAGGCTGGTCTTCAACTCCTGGCCTCAAGAGATCCTCCCGCCTCGGCCTCCCAAAGTGTTAGGATTATAAGCATGAGCCACCGTGCCTGGCCTCATCTGTAATTTTTATGATTTGTAATATAAACAAAGGCTCAAGGACATCTTCTGAGCTCCAGGGGAGGACGCCTTCTGCTTTTTATGACTCGGTGAGCCTCAGGTTTAGGGATGGGCTCCCTGCGGTGGGAGGGAGCTGGGCCCCTGATCCTGAGTCCTCCCTGTGGAGCGTTTCAGGCTTATCCAAAGGGCTCTGGGTGGAGAAGGATTCATCACAGCCCCTCTGTGAGGACCAGACCTGAGCTCCATCCCACCCCGGCTCCTCCCCAGACCTCCTAGCCACTTATGGGGACAGGTGGGTGGACCAGAGCCTGACAGAGTGGCTACCCGTCCTCGGGGACAATGAGAAAAGCCAGCATGAAGGAGGGAGCTTTGCACAAGGCTAAATGTATGTAATGGAAACCACTGTCCCTTATTCTGAGACTTCATCCTTCCTACTGGTTTCTTTCTTTTTTTTTTTTTTTTGGTGCTAAATTTTCTATACTATGACCAAATTATGATGGAAGTAGTTTTTTTTTTTTAAAGCATTTTCAGACAGGCTCGGTGGCTCAGCCTGTAATCCCGAGCTTTGGGAGGCCGAGGTGAGTGGATTGCCTGAGCCTGCAGGTTTGAGACCCGCCTGGGCAACTTGGCGAGACATCATCTCTACAATAAATCAAAAACTAGCTGGGCGTGGTAGCGCGCGCCTGTAGTTCCGGCTACTTGGAAGGCTGCAGTGGAAGGATCGCCTGAGTCCAGCGGGTCGAGGCTGCGGTGGCCGGGAGCGGCCACTGCACTCCAGTGTGGGCGGCAGAGTGAGACTCCAGCTAAAAAAAAAAAAGTTTTTCAGTCTTGGTGAGATGGAGGATCAATGACATTATAATGGGTCTCCATTTTTGGAGGAGGGGATTTAGTTTATAAAAGCCAAGTGAACCATAGCGGGAATCATTTATTCAGCTTAGTCCACACCTCCAGTAGCAGGCGGGGGACCTTATAAACACGGATCGGACCCTGCTGCTTCCCGGCCTGAAGCAGCCCCCTTAAACCAGAGTGCGGTCTGTGGCCTGGCCTGGCCTGGGAGGCCCTGCAGCGCCTTGGCCCTGTATGGCTCTCCTGCCTTCTCTGGCCTCTGTTGTTCTTCATACATATTCACGTGCGCTGTGACCTCAGGCCCTTTGTACCTGCTGTTCCCTGTGCCTGGCGTGCCCTTCCCCCAGAAGCTGCATGGCTCCTCCCTTCCCTTTGCCCAGATCTCAGCTTAGATGTGGTCCCAGGGAGGCTTCTGCTGACCCTCAATGGAAAGCAACCCCGTGTTTCCTGCCTTCCAGCACTAGAGTTGCCCGGAATTATCAAGCGCATCTGCTGACTTGCTTGGTGTCTGTCTCTGACCGAGATGTCGGCTCCCCGAGGGCAGAGACCTTGTCTATCTTGTTCGCCACCTTTCGTTTGACCGCCTGATGCCCAAAGCCCGTAGTGCTGGGTTAAGTAGATGACAGGAGCTCAAGACGTGGCGGCTGGATGACACCATGGAACGTCTGAGCTTGACTCCCAGGAGTACCTCCTCCAGGACTTCTCCAGAACAGAGGCGGAGAAGGGCAGGGTGGCACGTTCCACCCATGCGCCCCCCTCATGCACTGTTGGGCAGAGATGAAGCCCGCCCCAGCACCAGCCCCTGGCAGGCACTGGCAGTGTGTATGAACAAGATGGCCAGGCAGGATGGACGGGCGTGTGGTCAGTGGGAGCCCAGCCTAGGAGTCTGGGAGTAGGATATGGGACGTGGTGGGCTGGGTGGAGCTCCCTTGCCTTCAGACCTGTCTCCTGCCCACCTGCCTGGCACTGTGCCTCGGCGGGGATGGGGGTGACGCCGGCAGGCTGCACTCTGGGCTCCTGGGTCATCTGGGTTCCACCAGGGGGAGGAACTGTCAGGGGGCCGAGGGTGGAGGAAGGGAGAAGCCGGGGTCTTCCTCCCTATCTCTCTACCATCTCGTGGCTCTTGATCCTTCTGGAACGCTGCCAGCTGTGGCTCTGGTTTCTTCCGAGGCTCCGATGACACCACCCCCTCCTCCGTCCCGTGGATTAGGACGGACGGCCTCTGTGCCCCTGGTGGGTTTCTCACCTCCTCACCTCCAAGTAACCAGTCCCCGCCTGTGTCCCTCTGGGGCAACTGCCTGAAAGGGCTCCGAGGGCCTCCCTGGCCCCCGACTGGCACGTGGGGCTGCGGGGTCACGCCCGTGGAGGGGCCTGGGGCAACTCCACAGAGGAGGCTGCAGCGACACCCAGGCCTGCTGAGCCTCTGGCCTCGAGACTTCCCGCTCTTTCCTGAACTCAGCTCCAGCCCTTCACGTGCCCGCCCCACCCCAGCTGCTCGGCCTCGGCCTTGCTGGTTGTTCTTTGTGGGGAGGGGGCCGCCCTGTGCAGAGTAGGGGGCTTAGCAGCATCCCTGGCCTCATGCCACCAACCGACGCCAACACCCTCCAAACTGCGACAACCTACATATCTCCAGATGTTGTCAAGCGTCCCCTGTGGGACCGACGGCCCCAGCTGAGAGCCACTTCCTGACGTCTGGGTAGAACACAGAGTGGTCCTGGAGTCTCTCAAGACCCGAGAATTAGCCGGGCAGCGCCTGAACATACCGACGGCCAAGCCCCATCCGGGATGAATTGTGTCGGAATCTGGAGGAGTCCCAGGTATTGGGGTGCTTTAAATGTTCCCCAAGGGGCCGGATGCAGTGGCTCATGCCTGTAATCCCTCCGTTTCGGGAGGCCGAGGCAGGAGGATCGCTTGAACGCAGGAGTTTGAGACCAGCCTGGGCAACAAAACAAGACCCTGTCTCTATAAAAAAAAATAAAAGAAACTAACTGGACATGGTGAGTGAGGTGTGCCTGTAGTTGCAGCTACTCAGAAGGCTGAGGTGGGAGGATGGCAGGAGCCTAGGAGTTTGAGGCTGCAGTATGATGATGCCATTGTGCTCCAGCCTAAACGACAGAGTGAGACCATCTCTTAAAAAACAAAACAAGCTGAGTTCGGTGGCTCAGCCTGTAATCCCAGCGCTTTGGGAGGCTGAGGTGCGTGGACTGCCAGAGCCCGCAGGTTCGAGACCCACCTGGGCAACTTGGCCAGACCTCATCTCTACAATAAATCAAAAAATTGCCGGGCGTGGTAGCGCGCGCCTATAGTTCCAGCTACTTGGAAGGCTGAGGCGGAAGGATCGCCGGGGCCCAGCAGGTCGAGGCTGCGGTGACCGGGAGCATGCCACTGCACTCCATTCTGGGCGACAGAGTGAGACTCCAACGCAAACAAAACAAAACAAAACAAAACAACCAAAAAACGTTTCCCGGGGTTTCTGATGCCAGGCAGGATTGAGAGGCACTGGGCCAACCCAGGGAGATGCCGCTTCCACTTTGATTATTTCCTGATTCATAGAGAAGGAAACTGAGGCTGGGACAACCTCTAATGTTGCACTCACAGCCACACATCAAGGCATGAAAGCAGAACGAAGACTCAGGTACTGCAGAGATGCCTTTGTTAAGCCAGATAACGCATTTAACTACAAGACCACCCCTTCTACCTAAACAAACCCGTGCATGAACTCACACCAAAACAAGACAGCAACGCTGCCACAGCAAGTCTCGCCAGCCCTTCTCAATACATAAGATGGGGACCCCAGGGCTGCTTTCTCTCCCTAGGCTCTGTCTCCATTTTCCCAACCCATTTTATGCTCTGGAATAGCATCTGCGTCCTTTCTCTCCCGGGACCATTGCTGAGTGCCAATGGTCTGGAGGCGCTGCCAGCCTGCGCGTCTGCGATGCTAATGGCCCTGGAGGTCCTGTCATCAGGCAGCCTCCGCTGGGCACGAGGACCCCTCAGCCCTTCCTCTCCGTGAGCTTAGGTCAGGGCCTCCAGGTGGAGCAGAAAGTTTCCTAGCTTAATGTCAAATGCCGAGGGACGGTTTCTTTGCGGCGGGCATTTTTATATTCCCGGGGCACAGGAGTTCTGTCCCATTAACCTAAATCGGTTAATAAGGCTATTTTTGCTTTTTAAAAGGACTCTTCATTGCTCACTGCTTCTGAAAGTCTTTCCTGGGTCATTTTAGAGCAAGAGCAGGCAAATGACAGTCCCTGGGGCCAGCCACCTGTTCTTGTAAATAAAGTTTTATTGGTACACTGTCACGTTCATTTGTTTACGCGTTTGCGTAGGGTTGCTTTTGAGCCTCAAGGGTGAAGTTGAATAGTTGCGACAGAGACTGCATGGCTTGCAGAGGCTACAATATCTACTTTCTGTTCCTTCACAGAAAACCCTTACAGATCCCTGTTGTGAGTTGGTGACCCAGGGTACAGAGGAGACGAGTTTTATCTGGGAATTCTGGGTATTGGTTCCAGTTCCATCAACTCCCTGGGAAGCTTTGGGGCAAGTCATATGACCACTCTGAGCCCCCGTTTGCTTGTTTGTGAAAGAAGAGTCTCTGCTCTGGCTGGGTGTGGTGGCTCACACCTGTAATCTCAGCACATTAGGAGACCAAGGTGAGAGGATCTCTTGAGTCCAGGAGTTCAAGATCAGCCTGGGCAACCTAGTGAGACCTTGGGGATGGTGGTGTGTGACTGTAGTCTCAGCTACTCTGGAGGCTGAGGCAAGAGGATGGTTTGAGCCTCAAAATTCGAGGCTGTGGTAGGCTATGATTGTGCCACTGCACTCCAGCCTGGGTGGCAGAGCAAGATCTTGTCTAAAAAAAGTTTAAAAGTAAAAGAGTAGGATCTTACTGGCTCACAATCCCAAATAAATTACTTCTCTTTTTCCCTACTGCTACTGCCCTGGTCCAAGCTATCCTCTCCTCTCCCCACTGGACTTGACTTCTGCACTTGGCCCCACAGTCTTTTTCCACTGTGCTGCCAGAGGCTCTTTGCGAGTTAGTAATCAGATCACATCCCTCCCGGCTCAAACCCTCCACACCTGTCTTCCTCCCACAATGTCCAGGGGTTGGTCTTGCTGACTGGCTGCTGGCTCCCACACCTGACCCCCTTGTCCTTTGGCTACCATTCAAGCCCACCGGCTCATTCCCACCCCAGGGCCTTTGCATGTGCTGTTCCCTCCATCTGGCTTGCTCTTCCCACACCCACAGAGCTTGCGCTTGTGTTTCATTCAGGTCTCTGCTCACATGTTGCTTCTTCCCTAAGAAGCTCACCTTCCCCAGTCAGCTTCCAAAATACTTATGTTATTTAGTTGCTTATTTATCTCCTGTCTCCTCTGACTAGATGATAAACTCCACAAGGGTCAAGGACTGTGTCTGTCTAGAAAGATCACCACAAAATCCTCAGGATGGAGAACAGGGCCTTGGTCTGTATGTGCTCAAAAAATACTTGTAGGAGGGCCCGGTGTGGTGACTCACACTTGTTTTGTTTTGGTTTTTTTTTTGAGTGGGAGTCTCACTCTGTTGCTGAGACTGGAGTGCAGTGGCCGCTCCCGGCCACCGCAGCCTCGAACTGCTGGGCTCCGGCGATCCTTCTGCCTCAGCCTTCCAGGTAGCTGGAACTACAGGCGCGCGCTACCATGCCCGGCTAATTTTTTTTTAATTTATTGTAGAGATGAGGTCTCACTGCCCAGGCGGGTCTCGAACCTGCGGGCTCAGGCAATCCACTCACCTCAGCCTCCCAAAGGCGGTGACTCACACTTGTAATCCCAGTGCTTTGGGAGGTCAGGAGTTCAAGACCAACCTGGGCAACATAGCGAGACCCCTTCTCTTACAAAAAATATAAAATAAAAAAAATTGCTTGGGTGTGGTGGCTCATACCTACAGCACAAGCTACTCGAGAGGTCGAGGCAGGAGGATTGCTTGAGCCGGGGAGTTCGAGGCTACAGTGAGCTATGACAGCACCACTGCACTCCAACCTGGTCTGCAGAGCAAGACCCTGTTTAAAAAAAAAAGAAAATAAATGCTTGTAGGATGAAGGAAGGAATGAATGCATGCTTATTTTGCAAGCATTGCCAGGAGGATGTAGAGGATGTGAACATTTAGCAGCCTACTTGGCCCATTGCAGGTATCTACTGAAAACTAAAGCCTGCAAGTGAAAGTTCTGGGAGAGGCAGAGCGCTCCTTGGTGGGTTCCTCCCCTGAACTCTCCTTGCCAAGATCGAGGAGGTCTGGGGGACCTGTGAGGCCTCCCCCGCTTCTTCTCCCTGTGCCCCTGCTTCCTGGCTGTGTGACTGGCGGGTCTCCCGCCCCTGCCTCTCTCTCTGCCTCTCTGTCTTCTCCCTGTCAGGTGTTTTGCTCATCTTGGGTCCTAATTGAGATGGCAAATTCCAGGGACAGGGCTCGCAGCCAACTCCGCCAGCCTCTCCTGCCAGGAGCAGGAGGAAGAAAACAAAACCCAGCAACGTGGCGGCAAAGCCCTCTCTCTCCAGCAGGAGAGGAGCCTCGAGCCTGGCCGCCCCGTCCACCCCACGGTGGGAGCCCAGGCTGGCCAAAGGCACGCGTCCCAGCCCCTCTCTGCTCCCAGCCAAGGAGCACCTGATGTCTCCTTGCCTCCCCCGCTGCCCCCGCGCCAAGCCGAGGGGGCAGTTTTCTGCTAAATGGAGACCAGGTGGTTTCTAAGGCAATTAGAACCCCACGCTGGCGCTGGGCATTGGTGCGGCGGGGGGGGGGTGCCCGCTTTCCGTCCTCTCTTCCTGGCGGCGTGTGTTTGCTTTGGATTAGGAAGGCTTGTGCACAACCCTGCCTCGTTTCTGTCCTGTTTCCACCGCCCCCGCCCCCAGGCTGGGAAAGTCCTGCCCTTGCAGTCTGCCTGTGAACTTGAGGCAGCTCCTAGACCCAAGCACCTTGTTCGTGACATGGAGACTAAGTCCTGCCTTGCACAATTGTTGGGAATACACTCGGGGAAGTCGACACTCGGGGAAGTCGCTGCTCATGCAAATGTATTAAGTCCCTTCTGCAACAGAGATCTGGAGGTGGGACTTCGCATTTGGAGGGATTTCCGCTGAGTGACTCTCGGTGGGAGTCAGGGTCAGGCCTTCCACGTGGAGGCTGTGGTGGGGGGCAGTATCCTTCTCTTCACACCGGACACCTGGGGCGAGCCATGTGACCTGGGCTTGGCCACTCCTCTGCTTTGAATCTTGAGGGGGGGAGCTGGAGAAACCAGGTCAGAGCTCACTTTCGCGATGGAGGTGTCCAGAGGCAGCAGTGTGCGGTGGGGACATCACCACAAAGGTCCAGCAGTAGCGCTGCAGAGTGCGGGGCCAGAGCAGTGTGTCGGTGTCCCCCGGACTGTTCTTGTCACACTCTCCTGGCCTGTATCTCCTGGCGCCAGCCTCCCTTGCTTTCGCCCATCTCCTGAGCCTGGTTCTCCTTCCTTCCTGGTGATGTCTGGAAGCTGCTCCACAGCTGTCCAGTAATTTTCTTTCTGATTAAACTTGCCAGAGTGAGTTTCTGTGGTTTATGACAAAGCCCCTGGCATAGCCACCAGTTATTTTTTTTCCATTCTCCACTATTTAAATCATGCATCCACCTACCCATCCATCCATCTACCCACCCATCGGTCTGTTCGTCTGTCTATCCATCCATCCATCCATCCATCCATCCATCCATCCATCCATCCACCCACCCACCCATTCGCCAATCTATCGATCCATCCATCCATCCACCTACCCATCCATCCATCCGTCCATCCATCCGCCTATCCATCCGTCCATCCATTCATCCACCCTCCCATCCATCCATCCATCCATCCATCCATCCATCCATCCATCCATCCACCCATCCAATCAATTCATTTCTGTCACTCATTCATGTATTTATTCCTTCAACAAACTTCACCAATCTACATGCTGAGCTCTGAAGGCACAGAGGCAGAGTTCAAAGATGAGTTCCACGGGCACACAATAAGTGCTCAAAATCTGCTTGTTGACAGCTTTCACTTGCATCCCTCAGCCCCCTTTGAACGCTGTTGACCTCACCAAGGTTTCCTGAGGCCATGGGGTCTGCCAGCGTGGTTCCCTCCAGGGCTCTTGCCTGGAGAGTGGGCTGCGGTGTGGGGTGGGACAGAGAGTCTGTAAATCTACCTGTTTCCTCTCCAGCCACCCTGCTGGTTTGTCACTTACCTGCTCTTCTGCAAATCCTGGGCTCCCACGAGCAACCCACACTCACCTCCTTCTTATTATCCTGCTGGAGCCTCAACCAGCCAGTGACCCAAACAGCACCCACTGTCTTCGCTCAAAACATGGGCTAGTTCAGGGTGGCAAGCAGGGCCCCTGAGGGCAGTGGCCACAGGAGCATCTGGTTTGATGGGCAGGAAAGGATGGTGGGAAGAACCACATCTGTGGTCTTTGTTGCATTGTTTGGGAAGCCGAGATGGACTGAGGGTGCTGCCTACCCCGACCTGAGCTGGGCACCAGCCTGTTTGGGAAAACTGCGGCTACTTCTCAGTTTCAGCAGCAGGTGAGCCCACTTGTCCCCAGACCTGAATGACCAATGGACCAGAAGTTGGGGCTGGAATGTCCCCAGAGCGGCATGGCCCATAGGGTGGATGTGATCCCAGGCCCCGTCAGAGGGTTTTCCGTGCCGTGTGTGCAGGATAACCTGACCTGAATCTCTTGGTGAGAAAGGCACTTCCTTTTCCAGCCTCCTTCTCTTTCTTCTTTTTCTTTTCTTTTTTAGCTATAGAGTCTTGCTCTGTTGTCCAGGCTGGAGTGCAGTGGTGCAATCATAGCTCCAACTCCTGGATTCAAGAGATCTTCCCTCCTCAGCCTCCTGAATAACTAGGACTACCAGCATGCAACACCTTGTCTGGCTAATTTTTTTTGTCTAGAAGGAGTCTTGCTACGCTGCTTAGGCTGGTCCTGATCTCCTGGTCTCAAGCGATCCTCCCACCTCAGCCTCCCAAGATGCTGGATGACAGGTGTGAGCCACCACACCCAGCTCCATCCTCTTTCAAGCCTCTGGATTTCACCAAGAAGAAAGAAAATCTCAGCTTAGTACTGCCTGGGTCTTGAACGCCATCTCAACACTTGCTACTAAGAGAGATCAGGTCCAGGCATGGCTCTTCCGCAGACAACGGGGACTGGCAAGAATTTAATAATAATGCTTTCTTTGCGTAGTGCAAATTTTCCTGGTTATGAAAATCAAGAGATTTTTCACTTACGAACAAGATGAAAAGTTTCCTTCTAAAATAATTTCAAGTAAAAAACAGAATCCGTTTAAGTAAACATAATACATTAGATAAACATAAACAAACATTGTGTTGGAACTGCTATTTGCATCTGGTAAGAATCATGCTTGGGGCATTTGAAAAGGGCAAAAGTTTGAGAGACTTTCCCTCTGTCCAGTCTTATAACGGTCAAGAGTAACATCTAATCTCACATAGCACCTACTGTGTGCTGGGCACATTTCAGAGGTTTTATGTACCTAAGACAGCTTACTATGAGGTGCGGGAAATTATTAGCCTCATTTAATGGACCAGGAAACCAAGGCTCAGAGAGGTTAAGCAATTTGCCCAGAATCTCACAGCTAGTGAGCAGCCAACCCAGGACTGGAGCCCAGGGAGTCTGGCTTTAGGGACCGTGCATGTGGCTACTTGGCCATAGTTCCAGAAGAGGACGACGGAAGACCCGGAGAGAATCTACGTTCTGCATACCCCCACCCCATGACCAAGCTGGGACAATTTTCTACTTGGTTGGGTCCAGAATCTTAGTGATGGGGGAAGTAAAATAGCCCATGAGGCTGTTACAACCTGGCTGAGCTCAGCCCGCCCCAAATCCGGTTTCCATCTCCTGGGGTTTTGGCATCCACCGAAAGGCTGTCCCTGGCAGTACTTCCCGCCTTTGCTGCTCCCTTGGGCTCACCCCTGAGCTGGGAACACGCACCCCAGGACCACCCCCCCCACCCCCCCACCCCCCGCCTGCCCCTGCCGGCCCTGCTCCCGGTCAGCCTGTCCGGGAGGGTGGGCCAGGCCCGCCACGGCCCTGCCGGCCGACCCTCCAAGCTTCAGCCCTGCTTCTTTGTCTCTCTACCCTTGGGACCAATGTCTCATTCCCCCAGGGTGTCAAGGGGAAAATTAATCACCCGGGGGAGATCAGTCAGCCTGCTGACTTGGCAGGGGAAAGACAAAGAGAAATAGGGTGTTTCGCGGATTGGTTGGGTCCCCCATTAAGGGATGGAAAAATGCTTGCTTTGCGATTACAAATGGGCCACAGTCCTGCCGGCGACTCTGTCCCCTTCACCTCGGGAAATCGCTGCTGATGCGGTTCTGAGGAAGGTGGCTGTCTCCTTTCCCGGAGCCAGGGCCCTGTCCTCCACCCGGTTGGATCCCAGCTCCTCCTCCTGCCTTCTGGATGGCCAGCGCCCACTTTCTCTCTGGGGCTGGGGCCTCCCGCCCTCCGGGTCCTGGCCCCTCTGGCCTCGTACCGCTGGCGTCTGCACACACCGCGCGCCGCATCTGAGCAGCACCCTTGCCTGGCGGTTGTGAGCACAGACTCGTGAGAGTGGGGTTCAGAGGCGCCCCTGTGACCTCAGCAAGTCACCGAATGTGGGTCTCTGTGTCCCCCGCTGCGTGGCGGGGCTAATCGCGGCCCCCTGTGTGCCCACCGTGGGCTGCTGGCCCTGCGTTGCTCTGTAGGCCTCCCCTGGAGACCCTACCACCCCTGGGCTCTGGGAACACGGCTTCCTCCCTGGCCCTCCAGCCTGGGGACCGAGTGCTGGCGTGGGCCGCGGTAACATCCCTGTTTTCTCACAGCGGCATGTGCTTTCCTGGTCCCATCCTGGGGGCCAGACTGTCCCACGGGGCCGTCAAGGGGTTAAGCGGAGCTGGTGTACGCAGAACACGTGGAGCGCCTTGCCAAAGACCCGGCCAGCATGGGCGCCGTGGAAGTGCTCGTTGGGCAAAACAGCAGCAGCTCCTGTTTGCCGAGGCTCACAGACTGCAGGTGTCTGCCTGGGTCACCACAAGGTGGATGTTTGGATCCGCCCTATTTACAGGTGAGCAAACGGAGGCCCAGAGAGGCCCAGGGGCCCGCCAGGTCACACAGCTTGTATGTGGTGGAACCTGAACTTGAACCCGGTCTGTCCACCTGGCTCTGCTTCCCTAAACCCACCTCTGGGCTGCACTACCCGGCCGCTCCTTTCCCATCCACGTAGTCTGCATAACGGCATCACAGGGTAGACCAAACTGGCTGGTCCCAGAGTACAGATGAGGAAACAGGCCGAGAGACGGTGAAGAGCTTGTCTACGCTCGCACGGATGGTGTGTGCTGGAAGCAGAACTCGAGTGTGAGTTCTCTGACCTGGGCTTGCTCTGTTGAAGGGAATGGTTTGTTCCTTCCAATATCTGGTGGGAACCTCCCCCTTCAGGAAGCCTTCCCGGGTTCACAGTGGCCTGCTGACTGTCTCCCTTTGGAGCCTGGGAAACACAATCGGCTGTGACATTGTTTCCAGTCTTCTTCTCGTCCCTGAAGCCTGTGTCTGGCTTCCATGTGGGAGTGTCTTAGAAAGGCTGTGACTTCTCCCAGGCAGGGTCAATCCTTTCCTCAGTCTTTTTGTTCGGCCTCTGCCTCTCCACCCTCAGTTTCAGCATCCAAATGGCTGCCTCCACTCCAAACAAGACCTCGGCATGTCCCTCGGACCTCTTGGGTCACCTCTGAACTCCGCTCCCTACGGTCTCCCAGTGGGCACGCTTCTAGAGTCAGAGGTGTGAATCGGGTGGGGGGTGGGGAGCCTCCAAGCTCATCTCTGATATGCTGTGTGACTGTGAGCAAACACTAAACCTCTCTGTGCCTTGGCCACCTCTTTGGTAATAGCAGTACGTCCCTCCCAGGACTGTTGTGAGGACTGAGTTCACACCAGTGGAGCACTCCATCCATGTTAGCTGTCATTATGGGGCTGGGATGACAAGGCAGACCCCTCCCTGCCCTTTACCCTGTCTCGGTGCACCCAGGAACCCCTCCTCATCACTGCAGGGTCAGTGGGATCTGGCCTCACTACAGCTCCACCAGGCCTGAATATGGAGCTGCGGGCTGGCAGCAAAAACCCTAGGCCAGGCATCCCAACATTTCGGGTTCTTGCCCCACCCGTGGGCTGTGTGGTCCTGGCTAAGCGCCAGCTTCAAGTTGGATTATCTAATCTGACCCCGCCCTGGCGCAGAGGGTTGTGGTGACAATGAGAGGAAATGCCAGAATCAAGAGACCGCGGCTGTCGGCTCTCAAGGGACAACTCACAGGCTACAGGGCAGCTGTGAGGTTAGTGCAGTAACCCTATTCCACAGACTGGCCAACTAGGACTCAGAACAGCTAAGAAGGTTCACAGGGTTGGACATCTCACCACCATTGCGTGCTTGTAGGTTAGTGGCACTGCCTGAGCCAATCCTTTCTTCCCTGCCTCTCTCTCTATCTCTGTGTTTCGGGTGTGAGAAGTCAACTGCAGACCTTATCAGGGCCATCAGGAAGCCTGATTCTGTTGTCTATTGCTTCCTTTCCTCCTCGATCCAGTCCTTGAAAAACCTCTTCGAGAATCAAAAGCGTTGTCCCAGCTCAAAATGGGGTAGAGCGGCTCTGTCCTACAGGGTGACCCCAGGCCACTCATGGCTATTTCACTTCAAATGAATTACAATGGAAAGTTCAGGCTGTGGCCTCACTAGCAGCCCATCGAGGGCTTGGAGCCACCCTTGCGGCGTGCATGGTGGACCTCGCAGATCCAGAACACCTGCCCTGTTGCAGACATGTCCCTGACGGCGCGGTCTAGAGCGGGTCTCCAGCTTCAGACTGGCTTTTCGGGCGGGATAATTATCTGCTGTGGGCGCAGCGTCCCTGTCTGCCCCTAGTAGATGCCAGCAGCGCCTCTTCCAGGCTGTGACAGCCAAAAATGTCTCCAGACCCTGCCCGGTGTCCCCTGGAGGGACAAGATCACCCTTGGCTAGACCGGTCTAGACGATTAAAACAAAAACAAATAACTCCAAGAACGTCCTCCTTGAAACGGTGGTGATGACGCAGATGTGGGGTCCCGCATCTTGATTCAAAGCCCCACTCTGCCCCGTTCTTGCTGGATTTCTTTAGAAAGGTCAGCGTACCTCTCTGAGCCTGTTTTCTCAGCTGTACAATGGGGGTAACAGCCTCTGCTCCACAAGGCTGTCTTGAAGGGGAGTGATCAGGTCACGCCCTGGGGGCGCCTGAGACACAGCAGGTACCCAGGAAGGGTGGTTCCCCCTTTTTGGGTGGGGGGCAAGGCTTCTCCCGCAGACCCCAAATCCCGGGGATGGGCCAGGTTGACCCCTGAGAGGCTCCCCCCAGCCTGAAGCCAGGCGTGTCGCATCCCTGGGCGCCGGGGGGCGCTCTAGGGACCCTGCCCTCAGGTTGGTGTAGCTGGGGTGGGTGTGGGTGACGGGCCGCGGCTGCCAGGGTGCCGGGATGCCAGGAAGGTGGGCCGCCGGGGGCCATTCATCCAGAAACATCCATCAAAGCGGAGGACGGGCTCTGTCCAGGAGGGGCTTGAGGGCCAGGCCTGGGGGGAGGGAATTGATGCCTGCGGGGGACAAAGGAGAGCCCGCCTGGGGAGTGGCCCCAGGCCCCGTCCTTCCACAGGTGATAAGATTGCTGGGCAGCGAGGAGGCAGGCTGAGGGATAGATAATTTCAGATCGGCGGTCAACACGGCTGTGGGGACTCGCGGCTTTCCTAACAAGCGTGACACTGGCACGGAAGGGAGATGAGGGGACCAATTAGAAAGCAAGGCAGTTGGGGACCCCGCGGAAAGGCGGCTGGGCCGTGCGGGGCTGCTGGCGTGAGACACATGTGGGGACGAGGCCGGGCATGGAGGCCTGCGCGGGCCTGGCAGCTCAGGCGGCCTGGGCTCTGTCAGTGATTTCACTCATTCGCTCAGCAAGCACTTATTTCTGAGCACTTATTGTGCGCCGTGGTCTGGGCTGGGTGCTTCAGATACTGCTAGGAGTTGGGAGGGACAGAGTCTCTGTCCGCACGAGCTTCTGTTCCCGTGGGAGAGACACTCGGGCAACGGCTAGGGATGGACGTGTTAACGCTTGGGTCGTTTCGGCTTCTCTGAAGGACACAAAGCTGGGGACAGGAGACAGTGACTGGAGGGGGTACTTTGGTGTGGGGGCGCTCAGGGGCCGAGAACTAATGATGAAAGGGTTCATTCAGAGAGCTGTGGGCAGAGGAGTGTGCTGGGCGGAGGGAACAGCCCGCGCAAGGGCCCTGAGGTGGAAACAGGCTTGGTGTGTGTCACGGGTTCAATTGCACCCCTCAAACAGAGGTGCTGACGTCTTAACTGCTGGAACCTGCGGATGGGACCCTGGTTGGAAATCCGGTGTTTGCCGATGGGATCGAGTTAAAATGAGATCACGAGGGAAGGCCCACCCGATATGACTGGTGTCCTCACGAGACGAGGGAGAGACAGCAGAGACAGACACACGCCCCACGGGGAGAAGTCATGTGGCGGCAGAGGCTGGAATGGTGCGTCCACAAGCCGAGGGACGCCCAGGACGCTGGCAACACCGCAAGCTAACAGAAGGACATCAAGCAGATTCTCCCTGGAGCCTTCGGGGAGCACCTGTAGCCCTTCTGACTCCTTGGTTTCAGACTCTTGGTCTCCAGAATCACGAGACAGTCAGTTGCTGTTTTGAAGCCACTCAGCTCCGGCACTCTGTTCCAGCTGCCCTAGGAAGGGAAGACGACATGTTTTTTTGTTTTTTGGGGTTTTTTTTGAGTTGGAGTCTCACTCTGTCGCCCAGACTGGAGTGCAGTGGCCACTCCCGGCCACCGCAGCCTCGACCCGCTGGGCTCTGGCGATCCTGCTGCCTCAGCCTTCCAAGTAGCCGGAATTACAGGCGCGCGCTACCACGCCCGGCTGATTTTTTGATTTATTGTAGAGATGAGGTCTCGCTGCCCAGGCGGGTCTCGAACCCGTGGGCTCAGGCAATCCACTCACCTCAGCCTCCCAAAGGCGAGGGATTACAGGCTGAGCTGACGACATGTTTGAGGGAGAGAAAGATCAGGGAGAATCGGCTCCCAAGCTGGGCGTGGTGGCACACCCGTCGTCCCAGCTACTCAGGAGGCTGAGACAGGAGGGTCACTTGATCCCAGGAATTTAGGTCCGGCCTGGACAACATAGTGAGATCCTATCTCAAAAAAAAAAAAAAAAAAAAATGGACCCACAGGGAACTGAGTTCTAAAGAAAGTTACCTGAGGTCTGGGGTGGGCCCCCTCCCCCAATATTCATGCCCTGGGTGTGGCTTCTCCCACGCTGAGACAGGGCTGCCCTGTGTGGTAAGAAAACTCAGCGGGAGTGACGTGTGGCTTCCTAAGTTAGGTAAACAAAAACAAAAAAATAAAACATTGTGTGGCCAGGTGCCATGGCTCACGCCTGTAATCCCAATGCCATGGGAAGCCAAGGCAGGAGGATCGCTTGAGCCCAGGGATTCGAGTCCAGCCTGGGCCACAGAGCGAGACCTCATCTCTACAAAAAGTCAAAAATGTTAACTGGATGTGGTGGTGTGCGCCTGTAGTCCTAGCTTCTTGGGAGGCTGAGGCGGGAGGATTGCTTGAGCTCAGGAGGTCGAGGCTGCAGTACAGTGTCATGTTTGTGCCACTGTACTCCAACCGGGGCGACCAGGTGAGACCCTGACTCAATAACAGCAAAAACAACAACACTGCAGCTTCTGCCTTGTCTCTGGGGTTGCTCTCCTGGGAGAAGCCAGTGCCCTGCTACGCGGACACTTGCGCAGCCAGCAAGGGGGTCCCATGGCGAGACAGCCGGCACCCACTTGCCAGCCACTCTGCGCCATCTTGGAAGGGGACCCTCCAGCCCCAGGGGCCCTTCAGCCCACTGCAGCCTTAGCGGACGTCTGTCTGCAACCTCTTGAGAGATCCCAAGCCTGTCCTCTCACAGACTCACAGAAACTGAGAGAGAAGAAATAATTCTTGTCGGCTGGGGGCCAGGGGCTAACGCCTGCAATCTCAGTGCTTTGGGAGGCTGAGGGGAGAGGATCACTTGAGGCCGGGAGTTTGAGACCACCCTGGGTAACATAGCAAGACTCCATCTCTACCAAAAAATTAAAAAAAATCAGCCGGGCGGGGTGGCACACGCCTGTAGTCCCAGCGACTAGGGAGGCTGAGGTGGGAGGATTGCCTGAGCCCAGGAATTCAAGGCTGCAGTGAGCTATGATCATGCCACGGCACTCCGGCCTGGGTGAGAGTGAGACCCTGTTGCTAAAAATATAAATGATAAAGAATAAACAAATGAATATTGAGGACACCATCCCGGATTCAATATTCCGAGGATCCAACTTGCAAGGCTCCTCCTAGACTGTGGTCCCCACAGTGCTGGTATCAGGAGCTCGGTCCCTTCCTGAAACTCCTGCTTCCACTCCCTGCCCCCTTCGGACATTTTCTCAGCAAACGTGGAATAGTGATGCCAGCAGCTACTCTGCATGGGATGCTGGGATTGGGAGTTGAATGATTCTCCCTTGTCTTGGAAGGGCTCGTGATCCTTCTGGGGCTCCTCGGTCACTTGCGGGTGAGGAGGAAGGGGGTAAAGACCGTCCTGGAGTCTCCGTTAATTACAGAGGCATAACAAGCTAGCAACTGAGCACCACGCCAGACAGTGACGTTCTCCCAGTCTCTGTGGGCCAGGATTTGGAGGTGGCTCAGGTGGGTGGGTTCTGCTCAGTGGCTTTTGTGAGTTCGCAGGTATATTGCCGTCGGGGCTGCAACCATCTGAAGGTTCGACTGGGGCCGGGGAGACACCGGCTCTCAAGGCCCCCCCCCCCTGCCACTGCTATGGTCAGCTAGTTGGTTCCTCTCACTGGGCCTCCCCACAGCCTGCCGGAGTCTCCCCTGGGCGGTGGCTTCCTCTGGAGTGAGTGATCCAGGAGAGAGCACGGAGAGAGCCACGGTGTCCTCGATGACGTAGCCTGTAAAGTCACACCCTGTCATGTCCCCAGTCTCCTCCCGGTGACACAGGTCAGCCCCGTTTGGCCTGGGAGGGGAACACACATGTGAACCCTATGAGGCAGGCGTCGCTGGGGGCCGTGGTGGAGGCCGTAAAGAAGGACTGCAGGAGGAGTGACTGAGAGCCCGGAACTGTGTGACACCGTGGGGGGGGGCAGAAGCCCAGAGGCCCAGTCTCTGGGGAGGGCTTCTTGGTGTGGAAAGGTTCATGCGTGCCCTTCAAGAGTTTCCTCGTTCTCAGCGCCTGCGCGCCCTTCAAGCCCTGATTCCTGACGAGGGGCTGAAACGTTGTTCAAATAAAAATCAGGTGAGGGGCTGGGGGGATCTGATGAGTGGGGCCACACAGACCTGGGTTCAAATCCCAACTCTGTCACTGGCTGCGTGATCCTCGGCTAGTTGCTTAACCTCTCTGAACCCAAGTTTCCTCATCAGTTAGAAAAGAGAAAATGAGCTGGGCTCGGTGGCTCAGCCTGTAATCCCAGCACTTGGGGAGGCTGAGGTGAGTGGATTGACTGAGCCCGCGGGTTCGAGACCTGCCTGGGCAACTTGGCAAGACCTCATCTCTACAATAAATCCAAAAATTAGCTGGGTGTGGTAGCGCGTGCCTGTAGTTCCAGCTAC
>NW_007234806.1:0-13748 GCF_000164805.1 Carlito syrichta
AGAGCCATCTGGTCCAGGACTTTTTTTTGTAGGAAGTTTTCTTATTACGTAGTCGATTTTCTTGATTGTTATTGGTTTATTTAGGGTCTCAATTTCTTCTTGTTCCAACTTAGGTAGGTTGTGTGATGTCAGAACGTCCTCCATTTCCTTAAGGTTTTCATGCTTTTTTCCATACAAGTGTACATAGTAGTCTCTGATGGTCTTTTGTATTTCTTCAGGGTCAGATGTGACTTCATCTTTTGTGTTTCTGATTGTGCTTATTTGGTTTATTTCTCGTTTTTCTTGGTCAGTCTAGCAAGGGGACCATCGATCTTGTTTATTCTTTTGAAGAACCAGCTTTTTGTTTCATTGATTTGTTCTATTATCTTTTTGTCTTCTATGTCCTGGGTTAGGACTTTTATTTTGGTGATCTGGATTCTTCTGCTAAAATTAGGGTTTTTGTGGTCTTGCTTTTCCAACTTCTTTAGGTGGCTTGTTTGGTTGTCAATTTCTGTTCCTTCCATTTTCCTCATGTGTGTTTGTAGGGATATAAATTCCCCTCTTATTACAGCTTTTAAGGCATCCCAGAGATTTTGGTAAGATGTTTCTTCATTTTCATTTGTTTCCAGGTATCTTTTGATCTCTGTTTTGATGTCATCATTGACTCAGGAGTTATTTAGCATCATGCTGTTTATTGTCCATGTCTTTGTGGGTTTTGGGGGGACTTTGTTGTTGTCAATGTTTATTTTTATTCCACTGTGGTCCAAGAAGGTGCATGGTAGAATTTCAATCCTTTTAAATTTGCTTATACTTGATTTGTGTCCAATTTTGTGATCGATCTTAGAATATGTTCCATGCGGTGATGAGTAGAATGTGTATTCTGTGGTCTTTGGATGGAGTGTTCTATAGGTATCAAAGAAGTCCATTTGGTCCAGAGTCTCATTGAGGTTCCGGATCTCCTTGCTGATTTTTTGTCCTGATGATCTGTCTAAGGTTGTGAGTGGTGTATTAAAGTCCCCAGTTATTATGGTGTTAGAGTCAATGTCTTTCTTTAGTTTTCCTAGAAGTTGCTTCATGAATGTTGGCGCACCTATATTGGGTGCATATATGTTCAGGATAGATATTTCTTGTTGATGGAGTGAACCTCTTTATCATTATGTAGTGGCCCTCTGTATCTTTTTTAATTTTTGATAGCTTAAATGGTATTTTGTCTGAAATTAGGATCGTGATTCCTCCTTTCTTTTGTGTTCCATTCGCCTGAAAATTTGTTTCCCATCTTCTCACTTTGAGTCTGTGTATGTCCTTTCTAGTGAGATGGGTCTCTTGAAGGCAGTATATTGTTGCCTGGTGATATTTTATCCATTTTGTCATTCTATGTCTTTTCAGTGGTGTGTTTAGTTCATTCACTTTCAGACAAAGTATTGAAATGTGAGAGTTCGTCCCTATCATTGAGTTCTTATTGAGTTGTTGTTCTTCCACTTGGTTTTTTCTTTTCTTTGTCTTTCTTTTGGTTTTGGGGTTGGTTCACGTATATTTTATTCTTTTCCCTGTACTCTTGTGAAGAACGTTGTTCTTTTTTCCTTTTCTTCTGTGTTTAGTACTTTCTTAAGTGTTTCATGTAGAGATGGTTTTGTGGCTGCATAAGTTCTTAGGAAAGATTTAAATTCTCCCTCACTGATGAAGTTTAGCTTGGCTGGGTAGGTTATTCTTGGTTGAAATTGTTTACCTTTTAGGACTTTGAAGATAGGGCTCCAAGCTCTCCTAGCCTGCAGGGTTTCTGCAGATAAATCTGCTGCTATTCTGATTGGTCTTCCATGGTGGGTGATCTGGCCTTTTTCTCTTGCTGCCTTTAGGATTTTTTCTTTTGTGCCTACTTTATTTAGGCGAATTATTATGTGTCTAGGAGTTGGTCTTCTCATTTGTTGTCTTGCGGGGGTTCTCTGAATCTCTTGTGTTTGAAATTTTGTATCACTGATTAGATAAGGGAAGTTTTCTTGAATGATCTCGTGGAAAGTTTGTTCCAATGTGGTCTCTGTTTCTCTTTCTGCCTCAGGGAGTCTGATTATTCTTAAGTTAGGCCTCTTGAGGTAGTCACTCATCTCTGGAAGATTTTGTTCTGTCTTTTTGAGCTTATTTTCTGTGTTTTTAAGAGTTTGGGTTATTTCTATATTTTGGTCTTCAAGCTCTGAGATTCTTTCTTCTGCTTGGGTAATTCTGCTTTCAATGCTTATCAATTTGTTCTTTATTTCATTCACAGTATTCTTTATTACTGCTATCTCAGATATCAGCTCCTTCCTAGTTTCTTCTTATGTCTCCTCAATTCTTTTTAATCTCTCCATTATTGTTTTGATATCTACATTTGCAGTTTGAGAACCTTCATTCTGGGAGCTTTTCATTGTTTGCATTCCAAAGATTTCTCAGTGTCTGCTCTCCCAGGCATCTGGGAGAGACCCATACTCTTCTTTTGGTTTTTCTTCATTTCTGTAGATTTTCTCCCTCTCCCCCTTTCCCTTCCTCTTTTCAATTCTGTTTTTGAGGAAAGGTGGGGTTGCTTTTATTTCTCTTGTGCAATGACCTGTTCTTCCTTATGAGGGTCCTCTGGCTTTGTTCACTTTTCCCTCTGCTTTACAGTCTGTCTATTCAGCAGTATGCAGTCTTCGTCCCTAGATTTAAAAAGGGGGCATATAGAAGAGGAAAATAATGGAGGAAGGGGGTGGTCAATAGGGAGTTAGAAAGAGAGAAGTGAGAGAGGGAAAACAGATATCCATACCAACTATCAGGTGAGAACAAGACACAGGACTGGGAAGAGGTGAAGAAAGACACGTAAGAAAGATTCCCTAAAGAGTACTGATATCTATACAGAGACAGGGCAATAAAATCGAGAAACAGTGTAAGTCAGAAGGTAAACAACAAACGTGATCTAAACCAACAGTTACAATGATAAAAATCATAAGTCAAAATAAGCGAAAGAGAGAAGTACGAGAGGGATAACAGATATACATACCAGCTATCAGGTGAGAAAGAGTCACAGGGCCGGGAAGACATGAAGAAAGACACATAAGAAAGATTCCCTAAGGAGTACTGATAGCTACACAGAGAAAGGTCAATAAAATTGAGAAACAGTGTAGATCAGAAGGTAAACAACAGACGTGATCTAAACCAACAGTTACAATGATAAAATCATAAGTCAAAATAAGCAAAAGTGAGAAGTGCGACAGGGAAAACAGATATACATACCAACTATCAGGTGAGAGAGAGACACAGGGCTGGGAAGAAGTGAAAAAAGACACGTAAGAAAGATTCCCTAAAGAATACTGATTGGTACACAGAGACAGGCCCAAAAAATCAAGAAACAGTGTAAGTCAGAAGGTAAACACCAAACGTAATCTAGACCAACAGTTTCAATGATAAAATCATAAGTCAAAATAAGTGATCACACTAGAGTCACTTCTGTGATCTCCAATTCCAGCCTCTCCCTTTTGTTTTTCGTTGCAGCATAGGGGTGTGGCTTTGTCTCCTGTTTCGCGCTGTTGCCTTAGGAACTGAGGTAAAGTTTGTTGATAGGTGGGCAGGGCAATGGAAGTCTCTGCCTGGAGAATAGCAAGGTAGTTTACCCAGATCTGTTTTTCTCCACTTGTCTGGGTCCCCCAGCTTGGGGTCTCGCACTGAGTGCCTCAGCCTGGGTGGGCCCGGAGTTCCAGAGCTCCAAAGTTCCAAAGGGCAGGCAGTGGGTGGCAAGAGTGGCTCTGGGCCCCCCACAGGGTACTTCAGCCAGGAATGGGACCAGTATCTCTGAGGGGCGGGTGCCCAGAACCTCCCTGTGTGACCGGCGGTGCCGGGTGTCGGGCTGGAGACAATGCAGCCGGGGAGAGAGCCGGAGGGAGCAGGGACCCAAAACTTCCCTGCACTCTGCAATATTTGGCCTTAGGAAATGAGGTAAAGTTTGTTGATAGGAGGGTGGGGCAATGGAAGTCTCTGCCTGGAGAATGGCGAGGCAGTTTAAGCTGATCTGTTTTTCTCCACTTGTCTGGGTCCTCCAGCTTGGGGTCTCATGCTGAGTGCCTCAGCCAGGGTGGACACGGAGTTCCAGAGCTCCAAAGTTCCAAAGGGCAGGCTGTGAGCAGTGAGAAGCGAGTGTGTGCTGGGACCCTACAGAGTACTTCAGCCAGGAATGGGACCGGTGTCTCTGAGGGACGTGCACCCAGAGCCTCCCTGTGTGACCGGCGGCTTGGTACTGGATGCCTGGGCTAGAGACAATGCAACCAGGGAGGGATCTGGAGAGGGCTGGGACTGGAGACTGCCACACAAGAGTAGAACGGCAGCAGTGGGGGGGGCGCAGTATCTGGCCTTGTGTGGGACTGAAGTTCCCCGGGCCTGACCCCAGCATGGTTGTTGGTGGGCTGGGGGATGGGGGTAGAGAAGTAATAGTCTTTTTGGGAACTCACGTTCAGAGAATCTCACCAGTTCACCTTTGCTGTCGCCATCTTGCCCCATCCTCCTTGTTATTTATTTCATTCACAGTATTCTTTATTACTGTTATCTCAAGTATGAGCTCTTTCCTAGTTTATTCTTGTCTCTCCTTCATTCTTTCTAATCTCTCCATTAATGTCTTGATATCTTGGTTTGTAGTTTGAGACCAGTCATTCTGGGGGCTCTTCATTGTTTGCATTCTGAAGTCAGTTTACTCAGTGTCTGCCCTCCCAAGTGTCTGGGAGTGTCCCATGTTCTTCTTTTGGTTTTTCTTCATTTGTGTAGATTTTTCTCTCTCTCTCCCCTTTCCCTCCACTTCTTTATTTCTTTTTTTCAGGGAAGGTGAGGTTGCTTTTGCTTCACTTGTGCAATCGCCTGTTCTTCCTTATGAGGGTCCTCTGACTTTGTTCACTTTTGAGGTTGTAGTGTGGGCTGTGGGTTATACTTTTTGCAGTTTTGATGTTTAATTCAGGGGAAGGTTGTGATTCAGAATCTATCTGCTGATTCCAGCATCCACCAACAGGTGTATGGGCACACTGGAACCTATTTCCCACTGCCTTGCAATCTGTCTGTGCAGCAGGATGTAGGTTTGGTCCCTGGAACAAAAGGAGGTACGAAAGAGAAAAATAATGGAGGAAGGGAGGGTCAATAGTAAGATAGTGAGAAGCGAAAAAGACATGCAAGCAAAATTCCCTAAAGAATACCGGTAGCGACACAAAGACAGACCAATAAAATCATGCCTTTTGATGCATTTTCCCCAACACAAACAGATATTGTATGTCAAAAAGCAAACAAAAGTGAGTAAAACAAACAGTCAAAATGATAAAATTAAAAGTCAAAATAAAAAATCAGACTAGCTCTGGAATCTTTCCTGAGTGTCTAAAGTCTCTTAAGCTCTGATCTCCATCCTCTCCCCTTTGCTTTCATTGCAGGCAGCTAGATTTACTCACACCTTGGGTTTGTTCCTTTAGCCTGCTCCCTGAGATGTCTGCGATGCTTAGGTGCTTGCATCTGAGTCAGCGTAGGAGAGGGGATTTGTCTCCTGTTTAGTGATGTTACTTTAGGAACCAAGGTGGAGGCTGCTCATAGGTGGGAGGGGCAATGCAAATCTCTGCCTGGAAAATGGTTGAGGTGGCAGCCCCTCTTTCGTGAATCCTTTTTCTCTGCTTGTCTTGATCCCTGGCACTATGATGGGCTGTGGTGGCCTGCGGGGCACTGGGGATCAGCTGCACAGCTGGGCGCTGAATTTGGTGTGCCACCAGCAGGCTTGGGTGGAGGAGGGAGTTGAGAATTCCCTCCTCTGAAGCTGAGAACCTCCTATCAGCACCTCCTTAAGATATGCTGTTCCCTTACACAAGCATGGGTCACATGCTGGGTGCCTCAGCCAGGGTGGACCCAGAGACCCAGAGCTCCAAAAGGTAGGTGGTGTTTGGCGACAGTGGCCCTGGGCCTCTCACAGGGTACTTCAGCCAGAAATGGAACCAGTATCTCTGAGTGGCAGGCACCCAGAGCCTCCCTGGGTGCTGGGCAAGATGATGTAGCCAGGGAGGGAGCTGAGACTTGAGACTCCCACTTAGGTGAGGGTCATGTATAGTGGAGCAGCAGCAGCTGGGGGCCACAATATCTGGCCCTGTATGGGACTGAGGGTCCCCTGGACCTTGGACCGGTGTGGCTGCTGGTGGGTAGGAGGTGGGGGAAGAAAAGTAAGAATCTTTTTGGGAACTCACATTGGAGAATCTCACAACTCCACCTATGCTGTCACCATCTTACTTGAACTCCCTCCAGTGGCTTTTTAAAAATTTTATTTATTTATTATAAAGATGTGGGTTACAATTCAGGGTTAGGTATACAAACATTGATCATGCAGGTACCCTTATTGATGAAATATATCCCTCCCTTCCCTAGCAGTTTCCTTCAACTGCCAGTTCCACCCCTCCTTGCCTGACAGTTTTCCACAACTGACAATCATTTTCTTATAGCATTAAAATATTCAAGGTCACCTAATGAATGAGAACATATGGAACTCAGTTCTTTGTTTCTGTGATAAATCCCTGAGTATGATAGGCTCCAAATCCATCCAATTTGCTGCAAAGTTCATATATTTATCCTTCTTTATGGCTGCAAAATATTCCATTGTGCATATGTACCACATTTATTTATCCAGTTCAGCTTCTATGGGCAGCACAGTTGGTTTTATGTTTTTCCTATTGTGAATAGAACTGCAACAAACATACATATGCAGGTATCTTTTTCATAGAATAATTTGAATTCCTCTGAGTATATTCCCAATAGGTGAATTGCTAAGTCATATGGAAGGTCAATTACCAATTCTTTCAAAAATCTCCAGACTGTTTTCCAGAGAGGTTGTAAAAGTTTGCATAAATATATAACCTTGGAGGATTCCAAGATGGTGACAAAGACACTCAAACTGCATGAGTCTCCATATGTAAGAACAGGTAAAGAGACCAGTATTCACCTTAGGTGTCAGAAAAGTTGTGTGAATGTCTGGTTGAGTGGAGACGTGGAAAGGATAGGATCAAAATCTCCTGCTTAAGCAGATGCCGTGTGCAGCTGCTCAACCTCAGAGTGCTCCATGGCCCAGAGGCAGGCACCATCTCTACAGTACCACCCAGAAAAGAAAGGAATAAAATGGTGAGAATAACCTTCATTGAGTGCCACCTGCCACTGCAGCCCTTGTCCCATATCAGGCATCAACAAGGGGAATTGCAAGAAAATATATCAGAGAAACCAGACCAGAACCCCAGCCAAGGAAAACCAGATACCCCATCCCCCAACTGAATTTTCTCTAATCTGTTGCAGCCCTGTGGAAGAACTCAGCCCTAGATCACAGTGAAGTGTTGGTGAGTATTAAAATTACCCCGCATTTCCCCCACCAGTGATCTGCAAGATGTGTGATTCAGGTGGGCAACATTCTGAGCAACACAGACGAAGAGACCTGAATGTAAACAGATCATCTGGAGTCAGTTCACAGTCTTCCCCTGATTCCACAGAGTAAACCAGGGGTTAGATTTGAAGCATTTGCAGTCTGCAATGCAGCATAAGAATGCAGTCCCCACTCACAGCACATGAATCAAGGTTTTCTAAAACAATTTCTTTTTATTATTTTTGAAAAAGTACTATTTATTGAGAGGATAGAGAAGTTCCCATAGAGGGAGGGGACCTTAAGGGGTTGGCCCTTTGTTTTATTGAGCTGGAGTCTCACTCCATCGCCCAGGCTGGAAGGCAGTGGTACTTTCACAGACACCCCAGCATGAACCTGCTGAACTCAGTTGATCCTTTCGTCTCAGTCTTCCAAGTAGGGTAGTCACAACTACATGCACAGGCTGCCACACCTGGCTAATTTTTAAAAATTTATTGTAGAAATTAGGTCTTGCCAAGTTGCACAGGCTGATCTTGAATCTGAGGATTCAGGCAATCTCTTCACCTTGGCCTTCCAAGTGCTGGGATTACAGGCTTGAGCCACTGTGCCTGGCCAAGAGTGAGTTTTAAAGTGACCTACACCCTTTCCCCGGTGATCTGTGAGACATTTGACTCAGGTGGACAACGTTATGATGGACACACACAGAGAGGGCTAAACAAAGGCAGATATGCTAGAGGCACCTTCCAACCTCTCTACAATCACAAGGGGTGGACGAGGGACAGATTTAGAAGTCAGAAGCTCCTCCTTACCAAAACACCTCCCCTCTGCCGTGAGCTAAAAGAAGCAGTGCTTGAGTCACTCGTCCAAGAAACCTGAAGCCTAGAAACTGCCAAAAGAGGGTGCTCAAGGATTTCGTAACTTTTGTTGTTTTCAGGGTTTTTTGTTTTTTCATATCTACGTGACTCTACCTATTTTTAAATATATGTGTAGCTTGTTTAGATTGTTCTGTTTTACCTTCTATCCTTTCATTTTCTGCTCAATAAGACTCTGCATGAGTGTGAAAATTTTCTCATATTATTGGTTGTAGTTTCTTTGGGGTTCTTGCTTGTATACTGTTTGTTTTCTTTGTTTTTTCATCTTCTTTTGTTTTTGTTACTATTTTGGTTTGGTTTTCTCTCCCTCTTTCTCTCTCTCTCTCTGTACTTGTTTCCCTGTTTGCTGGTTTTTATCTTTTTCCTTCTCTCCTTTGCTATCTCTATTGTCATCCCTTCCATCCATTCCTTTCCCTTCCCTCATGTCATTTTGCACCCAGGGGAGATACATATGATCCGATTGAATGGAAATACTGTAAGGTGGTGGGAAGTGGAACCAGAAGGCCCACACACCAATCAGCAAACATTGTGATTGCCACACAGCTTTTGAATCTTAGTAGCCCCTAACACACCTCACTTAATCTCAAATATGAAAGGAAGTAACATTGCTCCCCTGCTTCAACCCAGAACCAAAAATCAAACTAGTCCAGCAGTTTTATTCAAGGGAGACTAAGGGGTTGAGCAAAGAGAAGTAAAAACTATTCCCTTTCTCACTGAACAACAGAAGTAAATAAAAAAGAAAAATCCACTAAAAATGAAGAAAAAACAAAGAAGAACTACAGGGACCACCCAAAGTCTCAAAAGGATAGTTCATAAGTATACAGGCTTTGGATTTCAAATAATCAAAAGCACTCAGATTGACTGGTCTCAGACTACAAATGCAGAGATCAAGGGATGGATAGAAATGATGAACAAGAACCAAGAAAAGCAAGAGAAAAACACGAAAGAACTAATGGCTGAGAAGTAAACAATAAATAATACAGTCAATGAAATAAATAATAAGGTAGAAAGCATGGAAAGCAGAATTAACCAGGGAGAATAAATCATCTCAGAACTTGAAGACCAAAATCTGGAACTAACCCCATCTGTTAAAAACATAGAAAAGAAACTTAAAAAGACAGAACAATGCCTTCAGGAGATGTGCAACTAGATTAAGAGACAGAACTAAGACTGATAGGTTTCCCTGAAGCAGATAAGGAGAATGAGAGCAACTTGGAACCAACATTCCAACAGGGCATCCAAGAAAACTCACAGGATCTCATCAGAGATGCAACAATCCTAACACAAGACATACAGAGAACCCCTGCTAGGCATCAAATGAGAAGACCAACTCCTAGACACATAGTAATGCACTTGCCCAAAGTACATATAAAAGAAAAAATCCTAAGGGCAGCAAGACAGAAAGGTCAGACTACTTACTGGGGATGATAAATTAGAATAGCAGCAGACTCATCCACAAAAATATGGTAGGCTAGGAGAGACTGAAGCCCAATTTTCAAAACACTCAAAGATAAACAATTCCAACAAAGAACTTCTTACACAGTTAAGCTAAACTTCATCAATGATGGAGAATTAAAACCCTTCCCGGACATTCAATCCCTAAGAGTGTAAGCTGTCTTCAGACAAGTTCTACAAGAGATGCTTAAGAAGATGTTAAGCACTGAAGAAAGGAAAAATAGAACAACCACATTTCTCCCAAGAATGCAAGAAGACAATCAATAAAGCACATATCATGACTGCAAGATTGAAAACACATACATAAATCAACCCTCAAATCAAAAGAAAATCAGCAAATAAATAAGTAAACAAAGAACAACAAAGTCTATAAGAGCCTCGTGTCAGAGAAAAACTCTCACATCTCCATAATCAGGTTGAATGTGAATGGATTAGCTGCACCACTGAAAAGGCATAGAACAGAAAACTGGATAAACATGATACAACAATATATTGTCTTCAGGAGATGCATCTCACTAGATGGGACACTCACAGACTCAAAGTTAGAGAATGGAAAACAAATTTCCAGGTCAATGGAACACAAGAGAAAGCAGGAGTCACAATCTTACTATGAGACAAAATAAACTTTTAGTTAGCAAAAATTAAAAAAAGATAGAGGAGGACACTACATAATGATAAGATGTTAAAATCAGCAACAAAAAATATCTATCCTAAACATATAAGCATCAAACACAGGAGTACCAGCTTTTTTAAAGCAGCTACTAAGTAGTGCTAAAAGGATATTGACTCTAACACGATCATAGCTGAGAACTATAAAACTGCACTAACTACTCTAGATAGATAATCAAGGCAAAAAAAATCAACAAGGAGATCTGGAACCTCAACCTGATGCTTGACAAAATGGACCTAATAGATACCTACAGAACATTCCATCCAAAAACCATGGATTATGCATTCTACTCATCACCTCATGGAATGTACTCCAAGATCGACTACATCCTTGGCCATAAATCAAGTATAAACACATTCCATAAGATCAAAATACTGTCATGCACCTTCTCAGAACACAGTGGAATAAAATTAAATAACACCAAAAGGGTTCTCCCAAAACTTACAAAGACACTAACACAAAACAGCATGATGCTGAACAACTCCAGGATCAACATGGAAATCAAACAATAAATCAAAAGATTCCTGAAAACAGATAAAAATGAAGAAGCATCTTTCCAAACGTCTGGGATGCCATGAAAACAGTACTCAGAAGGAAATTCATATCTCCACAAACACATATGAAGAATATGGTAAGATCAAAAGTTAACAGCCTAACAAATCCCCTAAGAAAGCTGGAAAACAAAGACCACAAACTTCAGCAGAAGAATCCAGATCACCAAAATAAAAACTCAAATATGCAACATAGAAAGCAAAAATATTATAGAAAAAAATCAACACAACAAAAAGCTAGTTCTTTGAAAAGATAAACAAGACTGATGGAGCCTTTGCAAGACTGACCAAGAAAAAAGAGAGAAAAAGCTCAAATAAACACAATCAGAAATGCAAAGATGAAGTCACAACTGACCCCAAAGAAATACAGATTATCAGAAATTACAATGTACATTTACACAAAAACAAACTCAAAAACCTAAGTGAAATAGAGGACTTTTTGACAACAAACAACCTCCATGGTAGAAACAAGAAGAAATAGAGAACCCCAATAAACCAATAACAGTTCAGGAAATTGACTTTATCATAAGAAAACTACCCACAAAAAAAGTCCTGGACCCTTCAGTTTCCCAACAAAATTCTACAAAACATACAAGGAAAAGCTGATACCAATCCTATTTTAAGTCTTCCAGGCAACCGAGAAAGATGGAACCCTCCCCAAATCATTTTATGAAGCTAACATCACATTAATAACCAAACTAGGTAAAGTTCCAACAAAGAATGAAAACTACAGGCAAATGCCCTTGATGAATATAGGTGCAAAATTCTCAACAAGATTCTAGCAAACCAGATCCAACAACAAAGCTAAAAAATCAGCCACCATGACCAAGAAGGCTACACCCCCAGGATGCAGAGCTGGTTCAATATCCACAAAACTATAAACATTATTAAATACATCAACAAATATAAAAATAAGAATCATATGTTTATATCATTAGATGCAGAAAAAGTGTTTGCTAGCACCCAGCACCCCTTCTTGATAAAAACCCTTGAAGCCGGGCTTGGTGGCTCAGCCTGTAATTCCACGCCTTTGGGAGGCTGAGGTGAGTGGATTGCCTGAGCCCATGGGTTCGAGACCCGCCTGGGCAGTGAGACCTCATCTCTACAATAAATCAAAAATTCAGCTGGGCGTGGTAGCGCATGCCTGTAATTCCAGCTACTTGGAAGGCTGAGGCGGAAGGATCGCCGGAGCCCAGCAGGTCGAGGCTGCGGTGGCCGGAAGTGGCCACTGCACTCCAGTCTGGGCAACAGAGTGAGGCTCCAACTCAAAAAAAAAAACAACAAACCCTTGAACACTCAGTCATAGATGGAACATACCTCAAAATAGTAAGAGTCATCTATGATAAACCCACAGCTAACATACTGTGGAATGGACAAATGGGAAGCACTTCCCCTGAGAACTGGAACAAGACAAGGACGCCCTCTTTCACCCCTCTTGTTCAACATTGTGTTGGAAGTCCTCGCAAGAGCAATTAGACAAGAGAAGTAAATCAAGGGTATCCAAATAGGAAAAGAGGAAGTTAAGCTATCTTTTGCAGATGACACGATTCTATACCTTGAAAATCCAGGAGAAGCTGTCAAAATCTGCTTGTAGTGATACAGGACTTTGGCAAAGTCTCAGGATATAAAATAAATGTGCAAAAATCAGTTACATTCCTATCCAGCAACAATAAACAGACAGAAGTCAAAATAAAAAGCACAATCCAATTACAATAGCCACACACACACACACACACAAAATACCTTGGCATTTGCCTAACCAAAGAAGTGCAAGAGTTTTACAAAAAAAAGTACAAAACACTGCTCAAAGAAGTCCAAGAAGACACAAATAAATGGAAAACTATTCCATGTTCATGGATTGGAAGAATTAACATTGTTAAGATGTCCATGCTACTAAAGGTAATCTACAGATTTAACACAATACCTATTAGATTACCAGCATCATTCTTCTCAGACCTGGAAATGACAATATGGAAATTCATATGGACATATAAAAGATCATGAATAGCCAAAACAATCCTTAGTAAAAGAAACAAAGTGGGAACTATCACACTATCAAACTTCAAACTTTACTAGAAAGCAACAATAATCAAAACAGCCTATGGTTGGTACAAGAACAGGTATATAGACCAAAGGGACAAGGTAGAAACTCTGGAAGCAAAATCTTAATTCCTCAATCAGCTCATCTTTGGCAAAGCCTTTGCCAGCAACCACTGGGAAGAGGAGAACTTATTAAGTAAATGGTGCTGGGAAAATGGGCTGAACACAAGTAGAAGACTGAAACAGAACCCCTATCTATCACCATACACAAAAATAAACTCAAAATGTATCAAAGACCTCAATGGAAAACCTCAACCTATAAGAATACTAGAAGAAAATGTAGGAAACCAATTCCTGATCAATTCTCCAGAAGCGAATGCCATAAAAGATAAGATAGACAAGTGGGATCTCACCAAACTGAAAAGCTTCTGCTAAACAAACTAAACCATCTAGAGAGAGGAAAACAGCACACAAAATGGGAAATATATTTTCCAAAGGTAAATCTGACAATAACCTAGCATACAGGATCTACAAGGGATACAAATGTGCCAAAAGGAAAAAAGAAAATACTCTACTAAAAAATGAGCGAAAGATGAATAGACATTTCTCAGAAGAAGACATAAAGCAGCCAACAGATACATGAAAAAATACTCAGACTCACTAATCACCAAAGAAATACAAATTAAAACCACACTGAAAGGTGGGGGCAAGATGGCGATCTGGCAACCCGGTGTCTGAAGCCCTCTGCAAGGGAGATCTGCAGTGGGTCTCTGACTCTCGCCCCCGGGAGGCTGGGGACCCCAGCATTGCAGCCTACTCCTCAAACAGAG
>NW_007234807.1:0-14364 GCF_000164805.1 Carlito syrichta
CATAATGAACATCTGTATACCTAACCCTGAATTGTACCCCACATCTTTAAAATAAATTTTTTTTTTTAAAAAAGTGTAGTTTTATTGCTTTATAAAACTGTTTTGTATGTCTCACGGGCATACTATCACATGATAATTTCCATCCTCCCTTGCAATTATGTCTGGTCATGTAACTAAATCTTGTAGAAGTTTTACATGTCACCTCTTGCAACCTTCCCACTCTCTCCCTCCCCTCATAGCGTTGCAGAAGATCCAGCAACAGATTTAAGATTCTGTGGCATGGTGGTGGAAATAACCTGAGATGGAAATAACCTGAGTCACTGATTGACCTTATGAATTGTTCATTAAATTGTATTGTAAAACAAACAAAAAATAAACTTTTACCTTGTTAAGTCAACTGAGATTTACTAGGTTTGTTTGTTACAGCACTTTGAGTTACTTATCCTAACCCAGACAAGAACAATCAAATTCCTTGTCTGTTCAGGCATATTAAAAGATTGGAAATTTTGGTAAGAGAATAATATAGGTGATAAAGCCATCAAGATGGAGGACTTTAGATATTTGTGGATGTGGCATTTTTTTGACCTATGGCTTTTAGGAATTTTTTTTGTATTTTCATTAAGGTTAGATTGTTACAAGGTGCTTGATTTATCTATTGATTAATGGGAGAGGTACATTAAAATATTCTACTATGTTAGTAGATTTTTCTATTTCTTGTGTTTATGTAATTTTAAACTTTATATTCATTGCACTTATTTTATTAGTTGTATGTAATTTTTGGACTGATAGTCTTCCGTGTGTTTTGAACCTTTTATCATTTATAAATTGATCTATTTCTATTAATGCTCTTCATGCTGGGCACAGTAGCTCATACCTGTAATCCCAACATTTTGGGAGGCCAAGGTGGGAGGATTACTCGAGGCTAGGAGTTCAAGACCAGGCTGGTAAACATAGTGAGACCCCCCTGCCCCTACAAAATATTTTAAAAATAATCAAGTGTGGTGGCACATGTTTATATTTCCAGCTACTCAGGAGGCTGAGATGAGAGGATCGCTAGAGCCCAGGAATTCAATGCTGCAGTGAGCTAGAATCATGCCACTGCACTCCAGCCTGGGTGACAGAATGAGACTCTGTCAAAAAACAAAAACGAAAACAAAAAAGTTCTTCATTTATAAGCATATTTTTAAAAATGGAATTATGTAAGTTTCCTCAGTATTTACTTAGCATATACATGTCTGTTTTTTCTTTCATATTTTCTGTATCTTTATGTTATATATATATATTGCCTATAAACAAAATATAACTGGCTTAAAAATATAGTTTACAAGTTTTTGATTTATTAAATTGGAACACTTAGTATATATAATTTTATTTTATTTTTTATTTTTTTTCAGTTAGGGTCTCACCCTGTTGCCTAGGCTAGAGTGCAAGTGACTTGATCACGACTCACTGAAGCCTCAAACTCAGGCAACCCTCTCTCCTCAGCCTCCCAAGTAGTTGAGACTACAGGTTTGCATCACCATACCTGGCTAACTTAAAAAAAAAATTGTAGAAATGAGGTCTCACTTTGTTGTCCAGGCTGGTCTCATACTCCTAGGCTCAATGATCTTCCTGCCTTGGCCTCCCAAAGTTCTGAGATTACAGGCATGAGCCACCACGCCTGGCCCATATAATTTAAATTACTAATATATTTGGAATATTCTCTGTCATTTTATTTTGTGATTTCTATGTATCTCATCTGCAGTATGGTTTTAGTGAAGGTATAGATATATAGATTAATGGAAAAAAATAGGGATTCTAGAGATACAGCCACACCTATATGATAAATAGTTTCAGCAAAGGAAATTTGCTGGAAAAAGGAAAATCTTTTCAATGTATGGTGCTGGAAAAAATGAATATCCATATGGAAAAAAATGAGCATCAATGCTTACCTTATTCTCTACACAAAAATTGACTTGAAATCAGCTGGCTCATGCATGTAATTCTAGTACTTTGGGAGGCGGATGTGGGAGGATTGGTTGAGGCTAGGAGTCCAAGACCTGCCTGGACAACATAGTGAGACCTTCTTTCCACAAAAAATTAAAAAAGTTAGCTGAGTGAGGTAGACTGTACCCAGTCTCGGCTACTCAGGAGGCTGAGGTGGGAGGATTGCTTGAGCCCAAAAGTTTCAGGTTGCAGGGAACCATTATTGTGCCATTGCATTATTGTGCCTGGGTGCCAGAGTGAGACTCTGACTCAAAAAAACAAACAAACAAACAAAAAACAACTTGAAGTATAGACTTAAATTGGAAAACATAAACATGTAGGATAAAATCTTTTTGTAGTTTTGAGTGGGACATTTTTCTTAGCTATTGCATAAAAAACATGGCTTGTAAAAGAAGAAATATTGATATATCAGACCATATCAAAATTATAAACTTTTGCTCTTCAAAAGCCACCATTAAGAAAACGAAAGTTGTCATAAAATTGAATAAACTACTTGCAATACATATTTCTGGCAAAGGACTTGTATCCAGAATACATATATAAAAACTGTTATAATTGAAAATAATAAGACAAGCTTTCCATTTAAAAATGGCCAAAAAATTCCAGTCAATACTTTAGGAAACAATGGTCAGTAAGACATGCAAAAGTGTTTGATATCATTAGGAAAATGAAAGCTGAACTCACAATGATATAACACTACTCATCATTAGAATACTATAGTAAAATGACTGAGAATACAAGTACTGATGAGACTATGAAGTGATGGAAACTCTCCTACACTTAAAATCACTTTGGAAGTCTGTTACTTGTCTCAAGAAGTAAATATACATCTACCATAAGATCCAGGCATTTATTCTAAGTATAAAATGAAAACATGAATCCACACAAAGATGCATGTTAATAAAAGCTTCATTTACAATAGCAAAAAAGTAGAAACAACCTAAATGTGTGTCAACAAATAAACACAATGTGGTCTATCTATGTAACCAAATACTACTCAAAAAGAATGTACTACTGATTCATAATACAACATAAATCAACCTCAAAATCATTATGTGATAATGGTACTCCCCTGCCAGGAACAGAAATTATTCTACAAAAAAGACACTTGCATGTGCATGCTAATAGCTGCACTATTCACGATAGCAAAATCATGGAACCAACCCTACTGCTCATCAAAAGTGGCCTGGATAAAGAAAATGTGGTACATATACATAATGCAGTGCTATGCAGTCATAAAGAAAAAAATCATGGACTTTGCAGCAAATTGGGTGGAGTTGGAGACCATCATACTTAGTGATCTATCACAGAAACAAAGAACTCACTGATAAGTGGAACCTGAACATTAATCATATTAGCACAAGGGAGGGATCAACAGTCGCTGGACACTGTCAGAGGAGGGAGGGAGGGGGGAGGCATGTAACAACACAAAGGGTACCTGGACCTAAACCAGGGGAAGTGAGGACCAGTTGGAGGCTTAAACTTCACCTGCATGCAGCCTACTTGTGTAGCTGATACTGACTTGTTCCCCATATCTCTATGATAAAATAAAATAAACAATCAAACTAAATCATTATGCTAAGTAAAGGAATCAAGACTCACATTAGTATATCATATATGCTATTCAAGTAAAAAAACAGAAGAAAATGTTATGCTACCAAAAATATATTATCAGTGTTTGTCCTGTACCAGTGGTGGAGGTTGGGATGTAATGCAGAAAGTTGACATAATTTTGGGGTGAGGGAAATATTCTGAATTTTGGTTGTGGCAGTGGCTTCACAGTTGTAGTAAGCTATCAAAACTCACTGAATTGCACACATTAAATTAATGCAGTTTATTTTAAATATGTTATACTCAGTACATTTGATTTTTTTCATCAAGTTTAGAATTTTAATATCTAATTTGTCTCATTGTACATTTAATTCCACTTTCTTCTGGTTTCCATTATTGCAAAGATAACTTGGTTGTCCGTACGATGATCATTCCTTTGAAGGGGATATCTTTTTTCCTCTGCTTGTATTTAGGAATTTTCTTTTTAATTGTTTTTTGACAGTTTCATTGTGATGTGCATTTCTCTTTTTAAATCCTGCTTGGTATTTGTGAGGCTTTCTGAATTTGTGGAGGGGGTTCCTCCAGAAGTTTTAGAAAGTTGAAGCCATTATTTATTCAAATATTTTTTACATCTCATTCTCTTTCCTCTCTCATTGTATTAAATGCTTTTCTTGGGCATGCTGTGGGTATCATTACCTGTTCCTGCACCTTTAAAGCCATGAAAAATTTCCAAAGCTTAAAATTCCTAAGTTTAGAAATTGATTTCTAGGCCAGATGTGCTCCAAAAAAGACCACATCTATAATCCCAGCACTTTGAGAGGCCGAGGTGAGAGGACTGCTTGAACTCAGAAGTTTAAGACCAGCCTGGGCAACATAGTGAGACCTCATCTCTACAAATAAATAGAAAATAAAAAATATTAACCAGGCGTGGTGGTGCACACCTGTAGTTTCAGCTACTTAGGAGGTTGCTGCAGGAGGACTACTTGAGCCCAGGAGTTGGGGGCTGCAGCGGGCTATGATGGGGCTACTGCATTCCAACCTGAGCAACAGAGTAAGAGCATGACTTAAAAAACAAAATCAAAACAAAATAAAACAAGCAAACAATTCAAGGAACAATCTGGTTTTGTTTTGTTTTTAATTGTAGAGATGAGGTCTTGCCATATTGCTCAGGTTGATTTCGAACTCCTGAGCTCAGGCAATCCTCTCACCTCCGCCTCCCAAAGTGCTGGTATTACAGGTGTGAGCCCCCACACCCGGCAACAATCTGTTTTAAATCCTCTGTTTACCTTGATGGGCTTCTTCCCTCACTTAATTTTTTTTTTTTTTTTTTTTTGAGTCAGGTCCTCACTCTGTCACCCAGGCTGGTGGGCAGTGGCACAACCATAACTCTCTGCAACCTTGAATTCCTGGGCTCAGGTGATCCTTCCACTTCAGCCTCCAGAGTAACTGGGACTACGGGTGTGCGCCACTGTGCTCAACTGATTTTTTATTTTATTTTTATTTTTCGAGAGATGAGGTCACACTATACTGCCTAGACTGGTATAGAACTCCTTGGTTCAAGCAGTCCTCTTGCCGTGGGCTCCCAAAGTGCTAGGATTATAAGCATGAGCCATCATGGCCATCCCCTCACTTAATTTTTTGGCATCTGAGTTTTCCTTACTATTTTGTTAGATATAGGCATTTGAAAATATTTAAAAATAAATTTTGCTTAGCATTTTAACTTCTTTTTAGTTGGAGCATCAATTATAGAACATGGCCTGTATTGTTAGAAAATGGAATTGCATGGTACATATGGCTCCATTTAAAAATGTGCGTTATAGCCGGGCTCGGTGGCTCAGCCTGTAATCCCACGCCTTCAGGAGGCTGAGGTGAGTGGATTGCCTGAGCTCGCAGGTTCGAGACCCGCCTGGGCAGTGAGACCTCATCTCTACAATAAATCAAAAAATCAGCCGGGCATGGTAGCACATGCCTGTAATTCCGGCTACTTGGAAGGCTGAGGCGGTAGGATTGCCGGAGCCCAGCAGGTCGAGGCTGCGGTGGCCGGGAGCGGCCACTGTGCCCCAGTCTGGGCGACAGAGTGAGACTCCAACTCAAAAAAAAAAAAAGTGCATTATGGTATATCTATTAATATTTAAATTCTTTAACAATTATCTCTTAATCACTACGTAGCTCAAGGTCTAAAGCAGTTTTAGAGTTTGTGAAAGAGTTCATAAACACAAAATACATCAGAAAATTCTGGAGAGATTTTTTTTCATGGTACGGAATAATGTGAGCTACATTTGCAATGAGACTGCAATTAGACACAAAACATTTCAAATTGAACAGGAGATTACATTGTGAAGAGTACACTCTTTCTTAACTATTCACAGTAGAATATTTATCTGCATTTCAAAATGATCTCAGAATTATACAAAGTAAAGTCTGGTAGCCGTGAAGAGAATCTTTTGAGACAGTTATGATATTAGGGAAAAAAAGGGAACGATTCATTTCTTTCCTCTAGGTTGGTGAAATAATATTTCAGAAATGACAGATCTTACACAGATCAAAAGCTTTAATTTTATTATTCCAGTCATGTCAACTTTAAGCCTCTATTCAATAGGCTGGTTATTTTCAATATTTTGGAATTTGATACCTATTTTGACTTTATAATCCATTTTACTTTATTTTTAACACTTTTGATTCAGATACTGTAGTAGTGTTAATCAAGTTTGAGCTCTAGCATTCCTAATGTGCACTAACTTCCCATCTTATGTTTATTATGCCAGCTTTGGCTGTTTTACAAATTTCTAAGGTAAACTACTGTACTCTTAACTTGTAAAATAGTCACACATGCACAAAGCCAACTATATCTGTAAAATGTGAATTATTATTGCCCTAGAAAGATTTAGCATTTTTAATGAACTAATTTATGTATCTGTATTATTATTATTTTTACCAATGCCCTAAATATGTTTGTTGTTCAGTATTTGTTAATAAGAGGATCTTTCTTTTTTTGAATAAAACATCTCTAAGTTGTTACCTTTTCCAATGTATTTTGAAGTTTGTTAGTTCTGCATTCATATTTTAGATGCATGATAATTTTATATTAGGTTATAGTTCTGAAAATTATTATCATATAAGCATTAACTTAAATTTCTAATCAGAATATAAAATGGAAATTTGAGAGTAATGTTGAATTATGGAGGGAGCATGAACTTACACCAGGCTCTAGTTTTGAAAAAGCATCTGTTGTTTTAATAAGCATTGCTTTAAAATTGTGAACAGAAAATAATATGGAAGATAGGGAGTAATATTGGATATTGTAAGAGGAACATAGGTTTTGAGGTTTGAGTGTGGCTCTATGATTCACTAGCAAGGTCACATCAGAAAAAATTCTTTACAAATATGAAATAGCTCAAATCTAGAATGAGTTGAATATTATCTGACTATTGCAGTTGTAACGTATATCAATTAATTAAAATAAGTGTGATGATGGTTACAAAGGCATCAAAAAAATAAGCTTTTCCATTTTCAGGTCAACTCTGCACATTCATCCAAATGTAATTTGTAAGGCAAGGAAAAAAGGAGTCTACTTATGCTTAAAGCTATACAAAAGACATTATGGTTAGAACATTTAGTGGCAGTTTTCTAAAGGTCTACAAGGAGAAATGCTAACTTCAGGATACTTCTCTCCATTCCATTTACCCCCAGTGGTGACAATGAAGGAACATCATGAGACTCAGACATTGTGAACCATGAGGAAAGGAACCACATTAGCTGAGAGGAGGCACTCCATCGTCCTTTTGTCAGAGAACCATTATTAGATGCATGAGTGCTTTTTACACTTTGACAATCTCTGCAAGATGCATTACATTCAATTAAAATAATATGGTTTCCATTTCCAAGGAATTTGCAATCATAGACAGCACAGTAGAGGCAGCTGTTAAACTGAAGGCAACACACAAACTGAATTCTCAAGACCTTTTGTGTTTTTAGTATTTTTCTAAGCCCCATCAAAACATATGATTTCTATGCTTGAAGCAGCCCATTGTGTGTGTGTGTGTGTGTGTGTGTGTCTATGTGTGAAATAAACTGTGCAGTAGTCCATATTGATTTGATTTTCTCACTACATTTTTAAAAATTTATTTTGCATATGCCCTCCAATTAATTCCTTTGAGAATGTATATATTTTTGTAATGCAACTCATTCTTAAATTTACTTTAGGGAAGCAATTGAAGTTGTCATCTACCTCACCACACAGTGGATCTGTATGAAGACCCATGGCACGCATAGGAAATAAGCATTATTCCTTGAGGGGATTGTTGGCTATCAGGAAGCCTGAGGCCTAATTTGGGCCCAAGTTTATAACTTTAGTACCTGTAACACCCATAACTATGTACTAGTGCTTGGTCCTATTGTTCAGACATATTCATAGTTTTTCTGACCTTGTTTTATTTGTATATGATTACTTTTGATTTTGTTGAATTAACTTAATTTTGTCATTGGTCAGCATTTTTCAATTCTTCATTTTCTTTGTGTATATGTAAATAGATAATTTCTCTAAGTAGTCTTTCTTTTATTATCAACATTCTGTCAGTGCTAGTTTACTTTTTGTATTAATTCTCTATGAACTTTTCAGTTTGAAACTCAGTGTCATAGTTTTCGTTGTTTCTGTATCTTAATGAGAATTAAGGAAGAAGGATAATTGGACGTATGTAAAGATTGGAAAGTTTAATAATTCTAGCTAATTAGGAAGACAGTGAAATGGAGAAAATAATTACTCACTTAAATAAAATGTAAACTGTTTCCTGTAGTTTCAAATAGCCAGTCTTTTAAGAAAAAATTGTCTTAACTTTTTTCAAAATAAAATATTGTAAATCACAAAAAGAAAACTTTTGAGGTTATAAATCACAATGCTTTAAATTGAGTACTTTGTGAAACCCCCAACTTTCCTCCCCATAAATAAGCAATCTCTCCTATCATTTAGGTAATCAGAATATGTTCTGGTGGTGGGGATTGGTGAAACTACCATTTAATTAAAGAAATGCTTTTAAGGCAAATTTCATTTGATCACTTCCCTCAAGCATAATGACTAGTGTATCCCTTGTGAAGCTCCTTTATTTATCCTGCCTCTTAAAGCAATTTATAGTTATTGTTTAAATTCATACAAAATTTATTAATATTTATTCATTTTTATTATGTATCAGATACTATACTAAAGAGTAAAAGGATGATAATATTCTTAGGTGATCTGCCCAGGTGCTCGATGCACTTAATTACTCTGTCATCTATGAAATCCTGTATTTGGTTTCCATTCTATCTTGGTCTTCTTCTGCCCTTCCTTTCTAATTTACCTATCTGATGTTTTCTTTGAATTCCCCTAGCCTTTGAAAATGCAATGCACCTGGGCTTAGTCCTTGGACCTTTTCTCCATCTATACCTGCTCTTCTAGAGATCTGCCACATTCTTGAAATTTAAATATTGTGCTGACCAACCATTTCCAAACATATATCCAGACCTTGCCCCTAAACTATGTCCCTGTATATACGATACATGTATATGCAATACAAAATGTTTGATTGTTCCTAAATCCTGACCCTTTCAAAATCTTCCTCAGCTTAGGTAAATGCAGCTGCCTGAGCCAAAAATCTTGGGGGTCACCTTTTTTAATTTCACATCCCAACTACAGGCTTTCAGTCCATCCTATTGGTTCCTTTTCAAGACATGTCAAGATTCTAACTGCTTCTAACACTCTTCTCACTCTGATCCAAACCACACCATCTTAGGCTTGGGCAATTGTAATAGCCCCCATGTTAGTCATGACACTAACTGCTATAACAAACAACTCCCAAATCTCAGTGCTTTAGTGCAATACATGTTTATTATTTGCCCACAATGCAGTGAGTCAGTGAAGGAGGTCTGATCCACATGGCCATACAGGGACCCAGGATTCACCTTTTTCTATAACATGGAATTAATTCTCCATTGGATTCTCTGTATCTGGCAGAGTGTATGCATGAGTTTTATGATGGACCAGGACTGGAGGTCGACTAAAATCACGTCTGACTACTTCCCTTTGGCCAGAAATCAGTTGCATAATACTATCAAGCAAGGAAAACTGGAAATAGCATGAGGCTATATATTAAGGGAAGAAATGAAAGTTATCTGACAAACACATAACAGCCATGGTGATCCTGTTGAAATGTAAACATCAAATTGTTTTATTGCTTAAAACTTTCTAATGGTTTTTCTCACTCTCCCCCGCAAAAACCCTCAATCTTTACAATGGACCATGATCTGGCTGCTGTTACATTTTTGACTTTTTTTTCCTGTTACTCTTACCCTTGCTCACTCATTTCCAGTCACACTGGCTTCTTTGTTGGTTCTGGAGCATACTGCACCTACTCCCACCCAGGGCCTTGGTACCTGCTGTTTCTTCTGCCTGAATTATTTTTCCTCTAGATAGCTGCATGGCTTTCTTTTTCGTTGTTTCTGTATCTTGACTCAAATTTCAATTTCTCAGTTAACGCATTCCTGTTCACCTGAATTATAACTGCAACCACCAGTCCTAGTAATGTTTATTCCACTTCTCTGCCTATTTTCTTCATAGCTCTTAGCACCTTCTGTCACATTTTTATTTATTGTCTCTCTCCTCAGACTAGAATGTAAGCTCCAACAAGGTAAGGATTTTGTTTGTGTGTTCACTGCTTTATCCTGAGTCCTACGAATAGTGCCTGGCATATAGTAGGTACTAAATAATAATTGTAATAAATATCATAATAAATTTATATAATTATAATAACTTGTCAAATGAATGCCTTCTCTATTTCTAAGGATTTTAAAATCAAGTTAGGATGACAGACAGATAACTAATACCTCTCTATAAGAGAAAGATGTTAAGAATTATAGAAACAAAGAGAAGACTTATTTGTTCTGCCTGGAAGCCCTGAGATATCACAATAGAGAAAATGTTGATTTGGGCATTGAAAGATGAGCAGGGGTTTTCTAGTCTTGAGAAAAACAGTCATTCAAGGGAGAAAAAGAACATAAACAAAGGCTTGAAGGCAGGAGTATGTGACATTTGGGAAACAACTAAGAAATTTGAGGGATCTGGAGGTGAATATATGTGCATATATTTACAATGGAGAAATTCGGTTAAAATATTAGGTTAGTCCAAAAATGTCTAGCGTTTTAACAAGTTTGAATTTTAGTATGTTGGCAGTGGAGAAACTTTACAGTCTTTAGCAGGATTATGATGAATTCAGATGTGTATGTATGAAAGATAAACTTGGAAGAAGTTAGGGCAATGGCAAGGAACTGAAGTGAGAGGCTATTCTGATACTCCACGACAGGGAAGATGAATACCTGACCTAAGATAGTCATCAATAAGGACTCGTATGGACCAATTTAATTAGTAATGAAGATATCTCAGTTGTTTAGCCTGTCTCTAAACAGTAGGGGAGCAAACTCTTTCCAAACATGGGGAGCCCGTCTTAGAGATCATTGAGATTATTGACTTGGCATAATCTAAGCGTAAATCTTCTCCATTCATGAGAAAACTGTTTCTAATGCTTTAAAGGGCGTTAGAGCAAAGTCTTTAAAGTCTGAATCTCCAGCATCTTTTTATGAAGATCTTTTGTGAGCAAGAGAAGACATGGGCATTTGCATGGCTAAATGTTGACTAATTGTTTGGTTTTGAATTTGATCCTTGATGTAAGAGGTTGATTTAACCTTTCTAAAATGAACTTCATGATCTATAAATGGTTTGTGATTATTGACATTATTATATGCAACTTAAAAAGTATGAATTAAGTACTCATGATGCTGTATCACAAGGCATACAAACATGACTAATACACAGAGAAAAGCATGTGAGTCACAGTGTCTAATTTTCACTGCTTTGACCCATTACAGACATCCCATAATAAAGTGACAGTGGAAACTTGTGGGCCTTGCAAATGACACTTGTAATAGAATTGCTTCTCTGGCAGTAAACCACTGGTGATTATATTAACTTTCTAAGTCTGAATTACATCATTTCCAAAAGATGATCTCTTAGTTTTTGTTGTCCTTAAATGTTCTACATTTAAAATTTAGCTGTTATGTAATGTTGGATATGCTAATTTGTGTGTGTGTGTGTGTGTGTGTGTGTGTGGTGTGTGCATGTGTGTGCTGATATACTAAGGTCAGGGCTGATAAGTAACTAGGCTTTGACCAAGTTAAGTTCTAAACAACTAGGACTATCCATCAGTTTCTAGCTGACATAATATACCTATCCTTCTAGTTAGTACAAAGCCTGGAGAAATCCTTGCTTTTATTTTTAGTGATAGAAGCTGTTTCTTACTAATAATTTTCTCATTAGACATAAGTATATATTAATGGTGAAGAAATATAAAAGCCCAAGTTTACCAGGAACTGCATATTTGAAAATTCCTTTGCTGTAAAACTTCACGAGTACCATGTCCTTTCTTAGCCCTGGGGAAATTGACAATCTAGACTATCTGAGCCTGGATTGCAATCCGGCTTTGAGTTCATTTCATACTGAGGAGTAGATTTAAAAAAAAATACTTGATTAAATCTTGGGCGTTGATGATATTTCATTTTTGTGGGTGTTCTTAGCTTTATTGGATTTAGAAATAGCCTTGTTCTAAGAATGTAAATAACAGTATTCTCATCCTAAGATCCAATGTCACGTTCTCATTCTTCTAGCTTTCCCAACAAAAACTGGGTACTCTGAAATAAGAAACTTCTGTTGGAATCCTGACTGTAGCAGTCTTCATTACTATGGAGCAACTGCTACCGATGTGTCTCTTTTCTATTTGTTTTTCTACAATCATTAAATTGAAAAGGTTTTGCATCCTATTGGGTACTCAATTTTTGTTTGGAGAAGAAATTATATAGTTTTAGAAAGTTAAGCAAGACATTTTCTCCATTGTTATAAGCCTACTGAAGAAATAAGACAGTGTAGGGGGTTTACTTGCACCATTTTAGAGTCGAACTTAAACAGATAAAAATCATTTTTCATGAAGGAATGCAATAGGAAATTGTTTAATAGTTATTACTTTAGGAGAAAATGCTAGAGCTTTATATTTTGTTTTGAGAGGGCTTTTGAAAATTCCAACAAAAGGTAACATCAGAGCAGTAATCATTTGTGTGGGAGGGTGAACAGATGATCACTGACAAAATCAAGTTCCAGTGGGAGTGGGTCTGAGAATCAGGCTGTTGAGGGAAGAGGTTTGAAGCAAAAACATCTGAATATGTTTATTAAAAAAATAAGTGGTCCTATAGACAAAGTGTTCCCAGATAGTCCCACAATGTCCAATGATGGTAAAAAATTTGGGGTTAGAATTATCTGTGTAAGATTTCCATAATACACAACCCATTCCAGTGTTCTAGTCATTAACTGCTATCCTAGAACAGTGTCTGGTGTGTAGTCAGTACTCAATAAAATATTTAGTGAATGAATAGTTTTGGGTACATTTTGGAGGTGATGTTTATTGAGCACTTACTGTGAGTCAGGCACTTTTCTAAGCACTGGAAATATGGTAGAATATAGCAATACATGAATAAAACAGTTGGATTTTAGTGAAAATTCTTCTCCTCATTGGGATTTATAAGCCATTAAACCATAGACACCTTCAAAAAGTGTATGTGTTGGAACCTGATAATCTTTGAAAGTGTGACTGGTCATGTTTTAGGGCACTCATGCTGAGATTATTTTCAGCCAAGGTGGCAAATGGATAACATTAGCCTTTACACACTTTTACACCAAGTGGCTTGAAAACGACATCTATGCAGTCATCTCTGGATTTTTTGGTTGAACACCATGTCATGAAAATGTTGGGGGTACTTTCTCTATAATAGACATATTTATATAATAATAAATTATATAAATTTACATCTCTACCAAATGTTATGATTATTTGTAAAACATACACAAAATAGAAATTTTAAACAGTTGAAATAACAACTGTTGGATTCATTAATCAATCCAAAACCACCACACAAGGACACCTTTATCCTTGGCTACAGGTGCTACTAGAGTTTCTCTTCCTTGTAAAGAAGAATTTCAGGAGGTTGGAACAAGAAGAAATTGAGACCCTAAATAAACCAATAACAATCAAGGAAATCGACCACGTAATAAGAAAACTTCCTACAAAAAAAAGCCCTGGTCCAGATGGCTTTCCAGCAGAATTCTACAAGACATTTAAGGAGGAGCTGATACCAATCCTACTGAAGGTATTCCAGGCGATTGAAAAAGATGGAACTCTCCCCAAATCATTTTACGAAGCCAACATCACATTGATACCCAAGCCAGGTAAAGATCCAACAAAGAAAGAGAACTACAGGCCAATATCTTTGATGAACACGGATGCTAAAATTCTCAACAAAATCCTAGCAAACCGGATTCAGCAATACATCTCAAAAATCATCCACCATGACCAAGTAGGCTTCATTCCTGGCATGCAAGGCTGGTTTAACATTCGTAAAACCATAAATGTAATTAAATACATCAACAGATGTCAAAACAAAAACCACATGATCATATCATTAGATGCAGAAAAAGCTTTTGATAAAATCCAGCACCCCTTCTTGATAAAAACCCTTGAACATCTAGGCATACGGGGAACATACCTCAAAATAATAAAAGCCATCTATGAGAAACCCACAGCCAGCATACTCCTAAATGGACAAAAATTGGAACCAATTCCCCTGAAAACTGGAACTAGACAAGGATGCCCACTCTCTCCCCTCCTGTTCAACATAGTATTGGAAGTCCTGGCTAGAGCAATCAGAGAAGAGGAGGAATCAGAGGTATTCAAATAGGAAAAGAGGCAGTCAAGTTAT